>NW_028234404.1:22467349-22469849 GCF_977035675.1 Penaeus japonicus | reverse complement strand
TCCCCATGTCCACCTACCTCGTCGCCTTCGTCGTGTCGGACTTTGCTCATGTTAATTCTACCGAGATTGAACACGCGGTCCTTCGAGGTAAGGGAGAAATTAAGCAAACCTAGACTGGGCTTTTACACTGTTCAGCACTGTGTGTGAAAGAGAGAGAGAGAGAGAGGGGGGGGGGGTGAGTAAGAGAGAGAGATAGAGAGAAAGAGGAAGAGAAAGAGAGAGAGAGCTTCCATGAGAGATTCCAGAGATGAGATCAATGAGAGTGAGAGTTGAGAGAGAAATTCGATAATACTGAGACTGAATTCTACCGATCACAGAATCATAAGAACTATTCTTCACACTGAACAGCCGTCTGGGACTCGAGAATTCCTGCCCTCTCAGCGATGCATGTCCTAATACATTTACAAAGGGGTGAATGCCTTGAACATTCTGACTCGAAATTTCTCTCCGGCAGTGTGGGCGCGACCAGAGGCCATAGATCAGGCAGAGTATGCAAATGAGGTGGGTCCCAAGATCCTGAGCTTCTTTGAAGAGTATTTCAATCTGTCTTTCCCTCTCCCGAAACTCGACATGATTGCTGTTCCGGAGTTATCATTCGGAGGCATGGAGAACTGGGGTCTCATTACGTATAGGTAAATGTAGTTTAGCATAGATGCTTTGTTTTATATCGGTGTTGTGTTTCGCTGTGTTGAATATACTTTACTAGTGTGTCTTAATTCAATGTGATTGTCATTAGTATGACTTATTAGTATCACTAAACCGTGCGGACGTGTAATATGCTCCTCTATGGGGTTAATGATAAGCAAAAGTTATATTCCCATTTGGATATGAAATGATAAATATTCACCCGGAGAGGATTAATTAAGACCACTAGAATAGTTTTGTATACCTGAGATCCAATCAGGAGCCAGGATTGGTAATACAGAGAAGTGAGTCATTCAAATAAAGAACAAAACATCAAGATTACCCTTGTGAGGCCTTTATTTGACTAATAATCACTCTTAAAAGTTGACTTTAAATTACCCTTTGAAAGGTATTGCTGCGAATCCAAGCACCGTGACGCATTAGCAAGGTCTAACAGTAGAAAAAAATATCGCTCTATCAATATCATATAACCGTAATGCTATCGAGACTCATTAACAAGCTACAGTAGCAAGATCCTCGCTCTAAACAGAGAGAAGTACCTCCTGCACAACCCGCGAGTGTCAACGCCGCTCTCCAAGACATTCGTTGCGGAGTTGATATCTCACGAGTTGGCTCACCAGTGGTTCGGCAACCTGGTCACGCCCGTGTGGTGGGACGACCTCTGGCTCAACGAGGGATTTGCTACTTATATAAGTTATCTTGGGGTCAATCATGTAAGTTACTCGAGTCATAACGTTTATAATTTGTGGTACTCAGAGTAGTAGGTACGAATATAAAAAAATAAGGAACAAGTATTTGTAATTAATAAACAAGGTGCGACATATGCATGTATGTATCAGTAGAGAGACGAAGTGCAAGAAAAGGAAAACCAAAACATACTCTCTCAACAGGTAGAGCCAGCATGGAAGGTCATGGAGACAACCCTAGTCCAGACAGTCCACAAAGTGTTCGGTCTGGACAGTCTGAAGTCCTCACACAGGATCAGCATTCCCGTCGATCACCCCGACGAAATCTCCGAAGTCTTTGACGCCATTTCCTACAATAAAGGTCAGAATTTTCCTCTTTTATATCTTTGTTATTCTTGTTTCAGAGTCTCTCCTTCCATGCCAGTAGTTATTCATAGCTATTTTCTTTCTTCAACGCCCTTAGGAGCGTCTATCATCCGGATGATGGTCCACTTCCTCTCTGAGCCAACCTTTAGGAAGGGATTGAACAACTACCTGAAAGCATTGTAACTATGTCTATAAATCAACCGTGATGTAACAATTTCTCAAAGGGTTTGGCATACACATCCGGCCCTTGTCATAATGTTCATGATATTATGTATATGAAATTCTGAGTCATGTTTACATTTATCGTTTCCCTTTGTTTCATTTCTACTCAGCACGTATAAAAATGCAGTGCAAGACGACCTATGGCAACATCTAACTGTGGCAGCTCATGAGGACGGCGTTCTACCCCAAGACGTGACTGTCAAGATGATTATGGACACCTGGACGCTTCAGAAGGGCTACCCCGTCATTCAAGTGATGCGGAGCATCGACGGAACTTCCGCTATTTTGGCCCAGGTGAGCTTATACAGAACCAAAGGAAAGCAGTACAATTATATTCTGGAAACTAGTCGTTACTAGCCCACATACGAGTCTATATGCCGCCTTCGTTTCCAGGACCGTTTCCTTCTAGAAAGGGGCGCAAACTCCTCCAACACCACGGATCACAAGTGGTGGGTTCCTCTCACCTACACGTCTCAGAGCGAGGCCGACTTCAACCGGACTCAGGCCACGCTGTGGATGAAGGCCTCCGAGGACCACCTCACCGTCTCGTCCCTCCCCCCGAAGGACCAGTGGGTCATCTT
>NW_028234404.1:22452349-22462349 GCF_977035675.1 Penaeus japonicus | reverse complement strand
GCAAATCTGGTTGCCTCTGTGTGTATATGTATACATGTATATACACATAAATACATATACATATACATATATATAAATATATATATATATATATATATATATGTGTGTGTGTGTGTGTGTGTGTGTGTGTGTGTGTGTGTGTGTGTGTACATATATTAGATATATATATCTAATATATGTATATATCTAATACATATTAGATATATAAATTTATGATTACAAAGAGCCATGCTCATGTAATCTACTGTTAACGGGAGATGATTATGATTCTGATGAAAGTTGTTTTCAAGTCTAAATTGCGAAAGTAATTATAAAATAATTTATTTTATCTTTGATGTTAACCGAGGATTACGTTCTTTCCATGTTCCAGACATTCTATTCAATTCATTAGTGTAGGCAATAAACATTAGATATTTTACTGACATTATAATTATTGATTATGTTTCTAATCTTTACGGTTAATGAAATGACTGCATATAACAATAAATTATCATCAAATCTCGAACAATGTGTATTTTATGTAAACCCCCAGTTTTAGTTTGTAGTATAGTATTATGGCACCATATGGATACGGATTTTCTATCTTCTAGAAAGAAAAAAAATAGCACACGTAGCAACAAATATAAGATAAGAGGTACAAAAACCGCCGAAGCATAAGAAATGTATCGCTGTAATTTTCGCATCAGCTTTCGAAGAAGTGTAGAAGGGAGAAAAGGAGCGGGAAATAGCTGGCGCGAAGAGAGAAGCCTAAATTCTTTTGGAAACAGAAGGAGAATTGGAATTTTGACGAGGTATTATGGTGACTCTCTTCTGCTTGTACGAAGATGCAAAGAATGGAGACAAGCGAATGACGATGTTATTTTCGTATCTTGTATTATTAATAAATGTTTGAGAAACCCCAAATTCTATAATATGTACATTATTTATTATACAATACTACAATAAGCCTCGTTAATTCTCATCTATACGAAGTACTTCAATTATTTTTTTCTAGAATATTGATATTAATTGTCAGCGGACGTAGACATGAGCAGGAGATATTGCCTAAGCCTCTCTGATGACCCATGTCCTACGAGATATTGGGTCACTTGGGCTGAGAGACGTGCTCGGTGTGACCAAAATCAATAGATATTCCTTTTGACCTAAAGGGCGAGTGGTACCCGCTTCAATAAAGTAATGACTATCGCAGGAGGAACTATGATTAGCATAGGTTTGCCTGATGAAAATTGGGCCTGCCGTTTAGAGAGTAAAGAAAGGGTCTGAGAAAGTTGGCATCTTGCGGGTAGGGGAAGGTAGACTGAGAGCTGGCAGTATGTATGCCAGATAACATATAAACTATTTACGAAACTGATATGTCTAATGTCTAGACATAGCTGATTAATTCGTCCAATCTCGTACTCGCGTAGTATTCTTAAATAGACAACATAGTTCGTACTTAAAAAAAATGGCAGACATATAATATTATTCGTAAGAGACAGAATCCAAAAGGTTATTCGATTGTTTAATAAAATAAGAACACACATAACTGCCATTCCTAACATCCTAAAGGCTAATTCATTCATGTAAAACACAAGGTATGTTTCGGAGCAGCAAATGGGCTACAGTCTGTGTGGGTGATGGAGATGATAAGGCTTTGCATCATCTGTCCACTTCCTCGTGTCATCATTGCGTAATATCTGAATCAAAACAGAGGACACGGGAATAGGATGGACCTCGTGAGAGCAGCCATGCGTTCATCCCTTCAGTTAGTATTGGCATTATACTTTTTTTTAAATTCATTTTAGGTCATTAAAAAAATATAGAGGGAAGCTTCAGTTCTGCTGCTTTCGGTATGAACTATCACTGTGTCTCGTGGAAGTGTAATAAACAAAAGGTACAGGCATCTCAGCCTGCTCGTTATAACATGTATGTATAATATGTATTTATGTATATAATATATATATGTATATATATATATATATCTATATATATATATATATATATATATATATATCTATATATATATATATATATATATATATATATATATATATATATACTGTATATATATTTGTGTGTGTGTGTGTGTATATATATGTATATATATATACATATATACATATATATATATATATATATATATATATATATACATTTGAATATACATATATGTATATATGTATACATACATATATATATATATATATATATATATATAAATATATATATATATATATATATACGTCCATTGATAAATCACAAAAAAACAAACAAACATGAAATGATTGACAGTAAAAGAAAAACTTTTCTAAGTTGTTCTTAGACTAGTTTTCAAACCCCATCATTCACACCTGCAGGTGATTAATATCACTGTACCTTACTTTCTTGCCTTCGTACTTCGTACTTCTCCTTTCGTCATTTTCTTTTCTATAAACCAAAACCAACAGGAAGTATAACAAATAAAAGAGGAAGATGATATGTTTACTGCCTTAAAAGAAGAAGGAAAACAAGAGAACAGAGTAGGAAATTCCTACTCACAATATGCAAGAAGCGAAACATTTGATAATATAACATAAAAATATTAATAATTTATCTTTTTTTCCTTTCCTTGTTTTTTCCTTGTATGTTGAACCAATTCACACAAAAAAATAAGGAAACAAGACAGGTTTTGCAATATTTTTCCAATTCCCAGCCTCGAATTAGATTTAGAAATGTTTTTACATCTTCGAATATTTCCCTACTTTGATTTCACGAACTACACTAACAGATCAAAATGAAATAATATATTCCCATCTTTGCTTAGGAACCGATTAATCAGATATACAACAAGCATACTACACATATCAAAGACTAAACTAACACATAGTAATGTCCAGTAAAATACACCCACCGCCACATCACTACTGCACTACAGTCTTGCATCGCGTATGATACAGTACTCAGACACTTTCGATTTTGGAAGAATAACCGCTCTCTTCCAGCCACTGAACTATGACGTCATAGTAGGAGTCCATCCACGCAATGTTGTTTCGAACAGTCTCCAACACCTGCTTGGCCGTCCGCTGGTTTCCGTCTAAGTCGGTGCTTTCGCTGTTCAAAAAGGCCTCCACCTGGAAAAAAATGTATATATTAATATACTTCCACTGTAGTTTTCTTTGGGTGCATTATTTTGGCAAAAGAATCGTAACGAAATTTCAACTACATTCAGCACTTTAATTTTATCTAATTTATACCACCAGTTAAGCTGCAATCATTAAAAGTTAACTTCGATAGTCAGTCTAACAAATAAGTGTCTTTTTGTATTAATAATTCAAGGTAAAAGCATACAATACATGAGTACTGGCAGCTCTGATTAGGCTAAAAGCAAATATCAAGCTGTACTGCTGTTTTATCAAGCTGTTAAGCAGTTTTAATCGCTAATATCTACACCGCCAGCACACCTAGTAAAACCTCACAAACGTCCATACGGCTATATATATTAACACAAATGCAAACGCACATAAAAAGAGGCTGATCAGTTCTTAGCCAAGAGTGGAGTGCTATATACGTTTATATGCATTCATATTAACACATAAATTTACACATAATCAATCCTCAGAGTAGTACTTACATTTTGAAGGTCCTGCTTCGTGTTAAAGCTGTTTGTTGCGGCTTTTAACATCCCGCCCCTCTTGCTCTTTTTGCTGCAATTCAAATAATAAAGTAAGCAACGTTTTAAGCGAGGGATTTTAATGTTCGATTTGCTGTTCACGTTTTTTGCTTAACATATTGTGTAGTGTGTGTGTGGGAAGTGTGTGTGTGTGTGTGTGTGTGTGTGTGTGTGTGTGTGTGTGTGTGTGTGTGTGTGTGTGTGTGTGTGTGTGTGTGTGTGTGTGTGAATATCTCATCCTGTATGCACATAACTAAGTGTACAGTGCACACTGTGGGACCTAGCACAAAGAATCAAATCAAAATCCTAGTTCCATATAATTAATTGTCTGAGTGTATATACATAGATACACATCCCACCTCCTGTAATATTCAGAATTTCAATATCATTATCTCTTTAATTCACTTCCGCTATTTATTCTAATCTACAATAAATAAGGCCATCTCTATTCCCATTCATTTCAGTCATCGGCAACATATTGACAAGTTTCACAAGACTTACTAGGTAATGATGTTATTCCAGTGGAGCTTGAGGAAATCCCAAGCTAAGGGGCGACCCACTTCGTTTCTGCTGATGCTCCCTATGACGAGGCCCACGTCCTGCTGCTTTATGCCGCTGCCTGGAGTGATTGTCATCGCCAGGTACCTGTTTAGAGGATATTTAAGGGATTAGGATATTGGTATTTGTGAATTTCGAAAAGTTTGGATTTTAAGCCTATCAGAATTCGCGGATTTAGGATATTACGAGTGGTACTTATTCAGCCAAACATACATCAGATAAATTACTTCATGACCAAAATAATAACACAAACACAAATGCTCATACACAAACATATATATGACATAGTCTTGTTAAAATATAAAGTAAGCAGATGTATGCAATATTCATACTGACCACTCATATCTGAGCAAAGACGGCTACTACATAACAATGATTAATTAAACACTAATTTCCAACTGGCACTATACATAAAACTTTATATACACATAGTTATTGCCTAAAGTGTATTTAATGACTCCCGGACCAAAAATATATGCCTCAAACTTGCTCCCTGATAAGCAGAAGACTCACCTGAAAACCTCTTAAACATGAAAAAAACACTTGAAAGGTCCAAAGAAAATGTCTATTTTACATTGTTTTAATAATATCTAATTTGGCAACACCCATTCCCAGAAACAAGGCAAAAGCATGAAATCCTACCTCATCAAGAGCCAGACCTGCTTTGTGCAAGCCAGGGTGGACAGGAGATTATTTTTCTCACTCTGAACATCGGTCTTCAAGTACTGGCGCCAAGCAGCGTTCCACTCAGCTTCGCCTCCCTCGGCGATGGCGTGACAGAACACTGTGCTCTTGAGATTTGCCGAAATCAAACTGGAATGCAGTTTTTCCGTCGTGAGTCGAACAGTTTAAATGTTCCTTCCTTGGTTTAACATCAAACAAAACTTACTGCTCGAGATACTAAGAATAAGAAGGTATACATAGAGTTATACTGGAATACAATATTTTAAAATTAACAATCAATTACATTATAAAACTGTTGGCCACGATGACGGGGAGACTTCACTATTTCACTTCCTCGTTGAACCTACCTTCCATTATTAGGGGACGTCATCCACTGGCGATAGAGATCAAGGGCTTTATCCAGGCAGTCCTTATGGCCCATACTACAAGCCCACCTCACGGCTATTCCTCTCGTGAGTTGCACCAAGTGAGGGTCAGCGATGTCATCTTCAAAGCCGACGGCTTCGTACAGCGGGCGTATCAAGTCCAAGAAATATCGCTGCAATGATTTATTGTTAAGTTACTCTTTTTATAGTAAATATATCCAAAATTTCTACCAACTGCCTCAGCGCTTATTATTACTACCTGTTAAATATCAACAAAATTACCTTGAAGGCACCATATCCTCCCGTACGTTTGAACATTTTGTCTATGTACTGCAACTTGCTGACTGCCACTGACCAGGGCATGTATTCAGTTTCCTTCCATAGGTATGCATACAAACTCATTGCAGTTTTGTAGTTCAGGCGGTCTGTAGGTGTAGCACATTTTTGTTAAAAGAATGCTGTACCTTTTATTTCCTAGACAAAGAAAAGAATTCAGTTGATGAAAGAAGTATGTATTCTTTCGTTTTTTCAGCATTACTATAATTATAACTCTTTCGTAACATTCCTGCAGTGAGACCAGGCTTCTGAGATCCAATTATGTAATTTAGACAACGAAGAAAGGAGTGCAAATTATAAGACTTTTAAGGCAGTGCTGTCGGAGGGCGATTTGAACTTGACTGTCTAATATTGATGATGAGTTGATGGGAATGAAGAAAGGCATTTTAGATGAACTAGTGGCCGCAGGTTTTAAGAAAACAAAATCACAATCATAATAGTTGGTCCCTCTACCAGCTTTAGCTAGATTCATGGCATCGTCGATAATTTGTCCTCGGTTGACGACGCTGATGAGGTTGTGGTCGTCCTTCAGCTGCCGGATGAGCAGGTTCCAGTTGTGGTCGTCGTAGTTGACTCTGTAGTAGCCCGTCTCCTGCAGGTTGAAGATGACCCACTGGTCTTTGGCAGGTAAGGACGTGAGGGTGAGGTTCTGGCCAGAGTCCTTCAACCACGCCATGGCCTGAGTCTGACTGAAGTTGGCCTCACTTTGATATGTCCAAGTCAGAGGAACCCACCATTGGTACACGTGAGTGTCGTTCGAGTCTGCTTTCTTTTCCAAAAGGAACCGCTCCTGAAAAGAAATTGTATTAATAGATTTTAAAGTAAGTGAAAAATTTGTATACCTACAATAAAATACATCCCCAACTACATGCTTTGCATCCACACCTGAGAGACCGTAGCAGAGGTGCCATCTGCACTTCTCGTGACATGGATGACAGGATAGCCCTTCTGCAGCGTCCAGGTGTCCATTATCATCTTGACACTCAAATCTTCGGGTAAAGTGCCGTCCTTGTGAGCTGCGACGGTCAAGTATTCCCACAGGTCATCTTGTACTGCATTCTTGTACTTCCTGACAAAAGATTCATTTGTTTATAGGAAGAAATAGACCCTTAGCACTATCATCTACACTGATTTTATATCTGAGAAAGAAAACATATGGAAATAAAGTATTCATTTACAGTTCATTTAGGTAATCTTTCAATCCCTTTACGAAGGTCGCCCTGTTGAGGAAGTAGGCCATCATCCGGACGATGGAAGCTCCTGTAGTTACAAAAAGGAAACATTAATATGCAGTGATGTAATCTCAGAAATATAATCATGAAAGTAATGATCATCATAACCAACAACATAATGAAAAAACAAACCTTTGCTGTATGAGATGGCGTCGAAGATTTCGTTGATGTCATCTGGGTGACCAACAGGAATGCTGATTTTATGAGTTGAATCCAAGCTGTCCAAGCCCAGAACTGGGTGAAGCGTATTGCAGACGACAGTTTCCAACACTTTCCAGCTAGGTTCGACCTGAAGAGCATTTCCGTGAAAACAATTTAAATGATATCGTGTTATTTCATGTAATTTGGCATTTTCAACTACCATCTGGTATTTTCATGACGTTAATGTGTAATAGAAAATAAGTAAGACTATTTTTTCCTCGTGAACCATTTACAATGCAAGAGACAGCTTCTGCAGTTCATAAGACAACTTCTCTTAAGGATAATTCAATTCATTCCTGATGAAAATAGTCGACCAGCATTCTCTCGCAACTCACATAATCCAAGGCAATGTAACTCAGATAGGTGGCAAATCCTTCTTTGAGCCAGAGGTCGTCCCACCAGGCAGGCGTGACGAGGTTGCCGAACCACTGATGAGCCAGTTCATGAGCCACTGTGATACCTAGGTCTTCCTTGGTGCCCGGGGTGGTCACGTTGGGGTTGTACAGGAAACGAGATTCTCTGTTTAAAGGTTAAAGTCATTAGCTTAAAAGTACGGGTAATTTCGAAGTATGCAACTTAGCCGATCAATGTGGCGTACGAACACTTCTACGGACAGCCTCAACGGTTTGTGAAATATAAAGTGATAGAATCACTATATTTTCATAAGGTAAGAAAACGGGAAAACGAGAAATCGGCACTGCCTTCTACTAGTAACATTCTTATATCTAGGATGGTGGAACTGAACGGAAATCTGCACCACCATCTTTCACGGATTGAATATGCTGGCAATGCTGAACTCTTTCCATCTGCGAGATCAGTGGCGGATTACCCAACAGACTAACTAGGCTGAGCCATGAGGTTCCTATCCCTCAGGGGCCCCGTGGCTCTGAAGGCCCAAGCCACTATGATATTAACTGTATAATTGCACAAACTGTATATTCTTAGCCTAAGGGCCTCAAGTGGTTGTAATTTGGCATTGATACTCACTAATAAAACATGGGTCTCGTCTAGGTCTCTAATTAGTAAATATTCTCTCCCAGCCACGGTAAACATTAGTACATCATCAGTATCAGTGATAATGTCACTTTCCCCCACTTGTTAACCATCACATCCTCCCTTGGCGATAGAAATGAATAAGCATAAGGATTCTCGTAATAAGCAGATCCTAGCGAGAAAGAGAGAGACTAATCTAAGAGGCCAAATCGTACGGCAAATCCGGTGTCTTACCTGTATATGATGAGGCCCCAGTTCTCCATGGCGCCGAAGGGGAGTTCCGGCAGAGCCACGGTGTCCTGCTTCGGGAGGGGGAAGGAGATGTTAAAGAAGCCCTCGAAGTAGCGGAGAATCTGGGGACTGATCCTGCTGGCGTATTCCGCGTCGCCGAGAGCATTTCTCCGCGCCCACACTGGAGAGGTGGTACGAAGGGGGAGGGTCATACATGATACATTCATATCTTTATTTATGCTTACTGGTCTGCATTCATTCACACGCGCGCACAAACACACAAATCTGTATATATTGAAATATAAACACACACACACACACACACACACACACACACACACACACACACACACACACACACACACACACACACACACACACACACACACACACACACACATACACACACATACACATACACATATACATACACACACATATGTGTATGCGTGTGTGTGTCTGTGTTAAAATTGTCTTACATAGATTTATTCATATAAATATACGAATTTATACATTCTCATTTTTCTGTCCTTCCTTCCTCTTCTCTCCCATTTCGACCCCTACCTCTGAACTGCAGTCCATCCTGAGAGGAATTAATGTGACCGAAGTCGAACACGACGAAGGCAACGATGTAGGTGGACATGGGGAGGCTCTTCTCGTAGTGGTCCCACACCCAGCCCTCCTGACCTTCGCTGTCCATTAGAAAACAAAAACAATAAAAGCATAAACAACGTCTTCCATAAACTACCGACTTCGAAAGGTCACATTAAACTTCCTTACTCACACGGGTAGAGTCTCGACGAGGGGCATGTTGGAGAGCGACGTCATGCGGGTCTCCCTCGCCAGGTAGACCTCGAAGGTCGCCTTCATGGCGGGCTCGTCGAAGCACGGGAAGGCTCGGCGCGCGTCGGTGGGTGAGAACTGCGTCGACGCCAGGTACCTGTCCAAGGCGGCCGGTTTGGTATTTGTGTTCGAATGCGAGGGGACACAAGCGGAGGTATTCATATTTTCTTTGTCAAATGGCACAAGCGGGTAAGTTACGAAGTCATGACTCTTACCTTGTCTTCCCGTCAGCGTCTTTGTAGGTCGACCTGTAGAAGCCACGAAGCTGGTCGTTGAGGTAGCCCAGGAACTCCATGGCCAAGACGTACTTCTTCCCCCTCTGCAGCTCCTCCTCCAGGTGGGCGATATAAAAGTGTCGCTTGAAGTCGTACTCCTGCCTCGTGATCCCGATACCCTGACCTGCCACGTCGCCCGAAGCCGTTACCTTGAGCGACAAGGTAAAGATGCTGACCGACCACACTTTCACGGAAAGTTCCATGTATGGCTTCAAGAAAAGTTCTTACACCTGTAATTTCACGCGAAGGCAGAACCTACACCGACAGCCTACCTTGACTGTGTCGTTCTTAGTGATGATGTCGGCCATGTGGAAGACGATTCGGGAGGTCGGCTCCAAGACCTCCACCTCCACCTCCACGTAGCCGAGGGTGCTGAAGTTGCCATTGACCAAGGGCTGAAGCTTGATCAAGTAGTGGACCGGCCTGAGGGACTTCGGTAACCGGACGCTCAGCTCTTCGTCGCCATCAGTCGTAGTTGCCACTGATGACGCGAGCGTTTGACTCTGCGAAAAGTAAAAGATATATAAACACTACATATAACAGTATGTGTAAATAATACTAATCATCAATAAAATATTGCCATACCTATTGTTCTAGTTTAATGACTACTCTTCGAAATGTGACAGGTCTCTCTCTAACACACATAAAACATAT
>NW_028234404.1:22427349-22429849 GCF_977035675.1 Penaeus japonicus | reverse complement strand
CTTGTCCTATGTAAGTGGCGAATCCCTCGTTGAGCCAGAGGTCGTCCCACCACTTGGGCGTGACCAGGTTGCCGAACCAATTATGGGCGAGCTCATGCGACAGACTGTAGGCCATGTCTGCCTTGTCTGACTGAGTAGAAGCATTGGGGTTGTACAGAAGCACGACCTCCCTGTTAGTGTGGATGGGGAATATGAATAGCAGGGCTTTTGTTCGGATTTGAGACATACGAAGAATAAACGTCAATAAATGAACAAGTCAAAGATCTTATCTCGGCTTGTAAAACTATAAACTCAAATAAGTATGAGTAATTTGTAAGTGCACCGTGATTATGTCAAAACATACTGTTGATAGTAACCGTCCCCAGACTAACTGTCCAAGTGACTCACCACCAAGGGTGATTTGAAGCGGCTTGAAATTATTCTCTCTCTATCTCTATCTATCTATCTACACATATAGATACATGTGCACATATATATATATATATATATATATATATATATATATATATATATATATATATATATATGTATATATGTATGTATGTATACAAATTTATTTGTTTATTTATCTATTTACTTATTTATATATTTATATATAACTGCATATCTATATATACATATATATGCATATATACATATATGTATATGTATATATATATATATATATATATATATATATATATATATATATATATATATACACACACACACTCATCTCTCTCTCTCTCTCTCTCTCTCTCTCTCTCTCTCTGTATATATATATATATATATATATATAATATATATATATATATATATATATATATATATATATATATATATAATATACATATATGTATATATACATATATATATGTAT
Organism: Penaeus japonicus; assembly: GCF_977035675.1. NCBI lineage: Eukaryota > Metazoa > Arthropoda > Malacostraca > Decapoda > Penaeidae > Penaeus > Penaeus japonicus. The sequence continues at coordinate 22,428,990 of NW_028234404.1, read as the reverse complement.
GTATGCATATATATATATATATATATATATATATATATATATATATATATATTATATATATAAATATATTAAATATATTTATATATACATATATATTATACATATATATATATATATATATATATATATATATATATATATATATATATATATATATATATATATATATATAGATATATTTATATATATATATATATATACATGCAAAGAGAGTGAGTGAGTGAGAGACAGGACTAAGCAGCTAATGTGTTTACGTTGGCTGGCGTTTTACCTGAAGGTGATGAGACCCCAGTTCTCCATGGCTCCGACTGACAATTCCGGCACAGCAATCATGTCCTGCTTCTTAAGAGGGAAAGTCAGGTTGAAATAATTTTCGTAGAAATGCAAAATCTTGGGACCGATTGAGACTGCGTACTTTGCATGATCTACGACCGACCGTCGCGCCCAAACTGTCGGAGGGTAAAATCATGCAAAACATGTACGAAGGACTCCTAGATAAAATATCAGTAAGACACTTCTCTCATGCAGTGCAGCATCATTACCTCGGAACTGCACTCCGCTCCCCTGGGTTGACTTGATATAAGCGTAGTCCGTGATAGCGAAGGCGACGATGTAGGTGGACATGGGGACGCTCCTCTCGAAGCGGTCCCACACCCAGCCCTTCTGACCTTTGCTGTTTTTTGTTGAAACGTTTGTTACTTTATGGCAACCTACTCAAGGTTCATTAAATGCATTTTGAAGAATTTCGACGACGTTGTCAGTGACGCGTCGTTACTCACACGGGCAGAGTCTCGACGAGGGGCATGTTGGAGAGCGACGTCATGTGGGTCTCCCTCGCCAGGTAGACCTCGAAGGTCGCCTTCATGGCGGGCTCGTCGAAGCAGGGGAAGGCTCGGCGCGCATCCGTTGGCTGGAACTGCGTCAACGCCACAATCCTGTCCAGAACCAACTTCTGTAACATATGCGTTGAAATCATACACACTCGTCAGATTTGTTTTCTGTGCACAGACAGGGACAAAGGCAGGCTTGAGATATTCACTTAGTGGTTCCGTTGACGTCCTTGTAGTTCGATCTGTAGAATCCGTGAAGAAGTTCATTGAGGTGGCCGAGGAAGTCCATGGTCAGCACGTATCTCTTGCCCTTTTCTAGCTTCTCCTTCAAGTGGGCAATGTAGAACTGGCACTCAGGGTCATACTGCTGCTTCTTGATTCCTAAGAGCGTTCCCTCTCCTGAAGTGCGCACCTAAGCAATAAAGAACTTTCCGAAACTAATATAAAAGGAAATGATCAGATGAAAATATCAGGCACTTTGATGCAACAGTGGTACATTTTCGAATGTACGTGAGTGAATCTAAAGGAGTTTATCCAACCCTGGAATATCAAAATAGCCGCCATTACGTACCTTGACAGTGTCGTTCTTAGTGATGATGTCTGCCATGTGGAGTGTGATGTTGGAGGTCGGCTCCAGGACCTCCATCTCCACCTCCACGTAGCCGAAGATGCTGAAGTTGCCGTTGACGAAGGGCTGGAGTTTGACGACGTAGTGGAGGGGCTTGAGAGACCCAGGGAGTCTTATGTTCGGCTTCTCCTTATTGTCTCCATTTGCTCGAGACTAATCGGGATAAAAATGATATGTGAATTT
>NW_028234404.1:22414849-22419849 GCF_977035675.1 Penaeus japonicus | reverse complement strand
GAATGAAAAATTGCAAAAGGATTTATTAACATAAAGATGAACCTGTTAACTAAGAATGATAATCAAATTAAAAGGAAAGGTAAAGCTGAAAAAATATACATGATAAAAGAGTTTAAGGTATATAATGACCAATCTTCGACAATTATTTAAGATCTCGGTGGTACAGTCGGTAAGGCATCTAACTCGTATTTTCAGGTTGGTTCCAGCGTCGGAGGTTCCCGGGTTCGAGACCAGATTGAAATGTTTCCTCGGGAAAAGTTAACAGGTGCCCTTGGCACTTGCTCGTGTTTGGCGGTTCACGAGCGTTCTCTTCGGAGATAACGTCCCCCACTCGAGGTCATAGGTCAGTCCGGTCGGCAGTCACGCAGGGAAGGCAGCACAGGCCTCTGGATTATAAATTGGTTCAAATCTGTATGAGGTTCTGGTTCGGTCCGATTGGGTGGTTGTTTTGCTGTGATTTACCATCAGTTTATACCAGAGACTTTAAAAAAAGAAAAATCAAAAGTTCCTCAGATTGTTTGAAAATTTCCTGGAGCCTTCTTACTTTTTCACTCTTATTTAATTGATTTCTGAATTCAGCACAGTAATGTTGCCTATTACAATTCCAGTTCAAAAAATAAAAAAGTACTTGGGTAAGAATCTGCAGTTCTGTAAGTAAAATCAAAGATTACCATAATACATGTTATTGTGAACAACACGGAAGACATAAATATAAACATAAAATCCAGTCATTAAAATAAATACTCAAAATTCCGTTATTGAAAAGTTTCTTTAGATACCAATCATTCTCTTAATTTTGTTAATACTTCTTTACTGACGACTTGCAAAATCTTATTCATTATTTTGGATCGTGAATAAAGTAGTTATTTATAGCTATTATAACCATCAACATGCAACTGCATTTTGCGCCACCTCGTGTCTCTCTGTTCGTCGTTCACTGATTATTAACTTGGAGAAGAGAAAGAGAATTCAACAGTGAAGAAAAGCTTTGCAATCATTTATATTCATAATAATAAGATACCTTTAACTTTATCATTCAGGTTTTGAGTATTCATCGGGACTATTTTCACTATATCACTTTCAGTTATTATATTTGGAAGCAGTAAATTAGTTTTAAAAAAAAAATTCTCTGCAGATCTCCTGGACTGTTACTATGCAACCTGTAGGATCTCCAGATAGGCAAATAAACGTTACCAATAACTACAAAGATATATATATATATATATATATATATATATATATATATATATATATATATATATATATATATATATATATATATATATGTGTGTGTGTGTGAGTGTGTGTGTGTGTGTGTGTGTGTGTGTGTGTGTGTGTGTGTGTGTGTGTGTGTGTGTGTGTGTGTGTGTGTGTGTGTGTGTGTGTGTGTGTGTGTGTGTGTGTGTGTGTGTGTGTGTGTGTGTGTGTGTGTGCGCGGGTGTGTGTGTGTGTGTTAAAATTACTATGGATTGATAATACCTTAATACATGTTATTCTATATTTGCATAAATAGAACAAGGAAGAGGAGGTGAAGAGAAGAAAGGAATATAAACAAAACACCTTTTCACTCTTTACACAAATCTGTTGTTAGCTCAAAGGAAAGAGATAGAGAGAAAGAATGAAAGAGTATAAGAGAAAGGGAGAAGAGAGAGAGAAGTTGAAAGAAGGAGAATGAGAGAGAGAGGATGAAAGAGAGTAAGAGAATGAGAGAGAATGAAACGGAAAAAGAGATATAAGATGGAAGAGAATGGGAGAGGGAGAGATTGAGGAAAAGAAAGAAAGAAACTTTCATCGAGTCTTATTACTTCTTCACTCTTATTCATTTAATTTATAACCAATTACGATTCCAGGAAAAAAAAGAAAAAGATAAAAAATATTTGGATGTGAATCTGCAGATCCGCAAGTAAAATCAAAGATTACCAAAAGATAAATTCTGTTTTGCAAGCATAATATCGTAAAAAAAACACGGAAGAGAAATAAATGTGGAGAGAAATATAAAAGAAAACTTATTAGTTAATTCAGTAACTTGAATGATATAAAATTATATAATAATAAACTGTTAAAAGATAAATTAGAAAAAGTTCTTTATTAATGTCTGTATATCTTAATACTTCTTTACTGACGACTTGCAAATTCTTATGCATTGGTTCTTCAGTTTACTTGAAATATACCTCGAGACTTTTTCTTCTTTCACCTTTATTAATTTGATTTCTAAAATACAGCAAACCTAGTTTAAGGGAACGAAGAAACGCGAACATATTCTGGATAACCTAATGCATTGTTTTGATTCTGAAAACCGACGCTCTGCGAAGTCGGACGAATGAAAAATTGCAAAAGGATTTATTAACATAAAGATGAACCTGTTAACTAAGAATGATAATCAAATTAAAAGGAAAGGTAAAGCTGAAAAAATATACATGATAAAAGAGTTTAAGGTATATAATGACCAATCTTCGACTATTATTTAAGATCTCGGTGGTACAGTCGGTAAGGCATCTAACTCGTATTTTCAGGTTGGTTCCAGCGTCGGAGGTTCCCGGGTTCGAGACCAGATTGAAATGTTTCCTCGGGAAAAGTTAACAGGTGCCCTTGGCACTTGCTCGTGTTTGGCGGTTCACGAGCGTTCTCTTCGGAGATAACGTCCCCCACTCGAGGTCATAGGTCAGTCCGGTCGGCAGTCACGCAGGGAAGGCAGCACAGGCCTCTGGATTATAAATTGGTTCAAATCTGTATGAGGTTCTGGTTCGGTCCGATTGGGTGGTTGTTTTGCTGTGATTTACCATTAGTTTATACCAGAGACTTAAAAAAAAGAAAAATCAAAAGTTCCTCAGATTGTTTGAAAATTGAGCCTTCTTACTTTTTCACTCTTATTTAATTGATTTCTGAATTCAGCACAGTAATGTTGCCTATTACAATTCCAGTTCAAAAAATAAAAAAGTACTTGGGTAAGAATCTGCAGTTCTGTAAGTAAAATCAAAGATTACCATATAATAAATTGTCTGCTTCGCAAGCATAATACATGTTATTGTGAACAACATGGAAGACGAAGAGAGGGAGAGAGAAACATAAAATCCAGTCATTAAAATAATAAATACTTAAAATTCCGTTATGCAGAAAAGTTTCTTTAGATACCAATCATTGTCTTGATTTGTTAATACTTCTTTACTGACGACTTGCGAAATCTTATTCATTATTTTGGATTGTGAACAAAGTAGACATTCATAGTCATTATAATCATCAACATGCAACTGCATTTTGCGCCACCTCGTGTCTCTCTGTTCGTCGTTCACTGATTATTAACTTGGAGAAGAGAAAGAGAATTCAACAGTGAAGAAAAGTTTTGCAATCATTTATATTCATAATAATAAGATACCTTTAACTTTATCATTCAGGTTTTGAGTATTCATCGGGACTATTTTCACTATATCACTTTCAGTTATTATATTTGGAAACAGTAAATTAGTTAAAAAAAAAAAAAAAACATTTCTCTGCAGATCTGGACTGTTACTATGCAACCTGTAGGATCTCCAGATAGGCAAATAAACGTTACCAATAACTACAAAGATATATATATATATATGTGTGTGTGTGTGTGTGTGTGTGTGTGTGTGTGTATTATATATATAAATTAGATATATATATATATATATATATATGTGTGTGTGTGTGTGTGTGTGTGTGTGTGTCTGTGTGTGTGTGTGTGCGCGCGTGTGTGTGTGTGTGTGTGTGTGTGTTAAAATTACTATGGATTAATAATATCTTGATACATGTTATTCTATATTTGCATAAATAGAACAAGGAAGAGGAGGAGAAGAGAAGAAAGGAATATAAACAAAACACCTTTTCACTCTTTACACAAATCTGTTGTTAGCTCAAGGGAAACAGATAGAGAGAAAGAATGAAAGAGTATAAGAGAAAGGGAGAAGAGAGAGAGAAGGTGAAAGAAGGAGAATGAGAGAGAGAGGATGAAAGAGAGAAAGAGAATGAGAGAGAATGAAACGGAAAAAGAGATATAAGATGGAAGAGAATGGGAGAGGGAGAGATTGAGAAAAAGAAAGAAAGAAACTTTCATCGAGTCTTATTACTTCTTCACTCTTATTCATTTCATTTATAACCAATTACGATTCCAGGAAAAAAAAGAAAAAGAAAAAAAAAATTGGATGTGAATCTGCAGATCCGCAAGTAAAATCAAAGATTACCAAAAGATAAATTCTGTTTTGCAAGCATAATATCGTAAAAAAACACGGAAAAGAAATAAATGTGGAGAGAAATATAAAAGAAAACTTATTAGTTAATTCAGTAACTTGAATGATATAAAATTATATAATAATAAACTGTTAAAAGATAAATTAGAAAAAGTTATCTTTATTAATGTCTGTATATCTTAATACTTACTGACGACTTGCAAATTCTTATGCATTGGTTCTTCAGTTTACTTGAAATATACCTCGAGACTTTTTCTTCTTTCACCTTTATTAATTTGATTTCTAAAATACAGCAAACCTAGTTTAAGGGAACGAAGTAGCCAAATCTCCGATTTTCAAAATGAGATTCCAAGCCTGAACAAAAGGGGGAAATAAACACAGAGTGAGGCTTACAGAATTATTTTATGGCTTTATTTAGATTATATATACATATATAATTATATATATTTATCTATATATATATATTATATATATATATATATAATTATATATATATACATATAATATTATATATATACATCTATATTATACATATACTATATTGATATATATATATATATAATAATAAACTGTTAAAAGATAAATTAGAAAAAGTTATCTTTATTAATGTCTGTATATCTTAATACTTCTTTACTGACGACTTGCAAAATCTTATTCATTATTTTGGATCGTGAATAAAGTAGACATTTATAGCCATTATAACCATCAACATGCAACTGCATTTTGCGCCACCTCGTGTCTCTCTGTTCGTCGTTCACTGATTATTAACTTGGAGAAGAGAAAGAGAATTCAACA
>NW_028234404.1:22397349-22409849 GCF_977035675.1 Penaeus japonicus | reverse complement strand
CTTTTTTTTCTCTCTCTCTCTTCTCTTTTCTCTCTTCTTCTCTCTCTCTCTCTCTCTCTCTCTCTCTCTCTCTCTCTCTCTCTCTCTCTCTCTCTTCTCTCTCTCTCTCTCTCTCTCTCTCTCTCTCTCTCTCTCTCTCTCTCTCTCTCTCTCTCTCTCTCTCTCTCTCTCTTCTCTCTCTCTCTCTCTCTCTCTCTCTCTCTCTCTCTCTCTCTCTCTCTCTCTCTCTCTCCATCTTTCTATCTATATCTCTGTGTTGGGCCTCTCTCTCTCTCTCTCTCGTTATCGTTATTCACTTGTTTACTTCATTGCGAGCCTCAATACCGGGTCTATCAATGGGATACAGTAACTATGAAATTATGATTTATGATAACAAATACTCCCTTTTCAAAACGTATCATACATTAGGTGTGAAATATACATATTAAAAAAGAAAGCGTCATAGTTTTTTTTCTGGTTCCCGTTAGATTCCAAAAGATTTAGATATATGAATGAAAAGGTGACTGGGATGGACAGCTTTTGTCAAGATGGATGGACGCTCTCACACACCCAGTCTTTTCAGTTTCACCTGATTTTAGACACGCTTGGTTTCTTGTTGTCAAGTAGATTTACTAGGCTTTATAACTTACTCGTAATAACGGTGGATCTCTATCTGTTTCTCCCTTTCTCTTTCTCTTTCTCTTTCTCTCTCTCTATCTATCTATCTATCTATCTCTCCCTCTCTCTCTCTCTCTCTCTCTCTCTCTCTCTCTCTCTCTCTCTCTCTCTCTCTCTCTCTCTCTCTCTCTCTCTCTCTCTCTCTCTCTCTCTCTCTCTCTCTCTCTCTCTCTCTCTCGAAAATGAAATTATATTTCATATTCAAAGAGAAAATGATATGTATACAATCATTCGCATTGTCCTTGACAATAAATATGCTGCAAACCTTTGATAATGAAATGATGGAGTATATGTTGCAATGTTGACGTTCAACTCCGACCTGCAACCTACAGGTTTTCTGGGGTTGTCGCCCAAAGCCCACATGGAGAGTCACAAAGATGTATGGAATGAAAAATATAAAAGTATCGGTGTTTTCACATGACTTTGAAGTGTCACTGTACTGTCACCATAGCTACAATACTCTTGTCTTACCGACTGCGTAACACCTATAAAATCCAACATTAAGTAAATCGTTAAGTACGTTACATGGTCATTCATTTCTTGCGATTGTCATGCCTTTAAATGTCCATGCCAAGACAGACTGAGTCACCAGACATGAAGAGAGTTACTTAATATTCATATTAAAAATATATGAGTCGAGTGGGTGCTTTAAGCATTGGCACTGGAAGGAAAAGGAAAACTTGGTAGGATAACAATGGCTTAAGAAAACGGTTCTATATACAAGGACAAAACTGAACGTAAATGCATTAATGTTGATCTTCCAAGAGAATAATCTCCAGATTGATGTAGGGAAGCAGACACTTGAATACCAACCATTCTGTTAAGTACATATAGATGCGATACACATCCCCCGACAAGCTTATTAACAATCTCGAATCCGTATCAAAATGTGATCTGTCGCTAGGCCTATGCCGTGCTGAGCTTCGTCGCGTAACCGTTCGCATCCAACCACTTAACGATGACGTCATAATTGGTCTTCATCCAGGCGATGTTGTTCTTCGTGCGCTCGATCACCTGTTCGACTGTTCGCGACGCCGAGCCCAGGTGGTCCTCGTGTTCTTTGCGGAAGTGCTCCACCTGCGGAGGGAAAACGGCCTTCACACCATCTGCTCTCGTTTCCTGTGACCTTTGCAGTTTATGTCCTCACTTGCTATTGTGATTAATAGTGTGATCAAATATTTCAGTAGAATGTGAATTCGTTCTCAAAATATGTTAAACGAATGTTAGGTTATAGTGATGTTTTTTTTTTTACAATGAACTTTTTGTTTCTATATCATAGATATCAGCATCTGTATAGTTTATATCACATTATTATATGATATTTGATGACAAAAATACGAATGACATACACATGAAACAACATATTATGTTTTCATAATACATGAAAGACAGAAGTGTAATATTCGAATTACCACCATTAATAAGCCAAAAATTTTGTACATATTCAGTGATAATACCAATCATGTCAAAACGGCAAAATACTGTAAAATGGCGTAAGGGAGAAGACAGAGAACGAGTCCTGAAATATGCACATGCAATCATGTATGGAAATTAACCCTTTTTACACACAACTAAAAAGAGAAATTAATTATCACCTCCTTCAGGTGCTGCTCCGTGTTGAAGCCGCCAGTCGCATACTTAATGAAGTGGGGTTTCGCCTTGCCATAACTGGAGACACAAGATATGATTACACGTTGTATCATGTTCTCTTTTACAGAAATGCAACAAGCGAGACTGTATTTCTGAACATGTAGTCTATTCCTATGAGCATAAATATACAGTCTATGCTTGGATACATAGGATATTCACATTAATACAATCCTATGTGTGATTACATTAGTGAACAGCTTCCAAAGTGCTTTTAAACTGCCACGTCTATCACACTTGAAGCATCTGTATACTTATGGTTGATTACAGAAAGTGCATAGTGTGCCTACAGTACATTTACATTTATCAAACAAGCAAAATGAAAAAAATATATATATGGATAATACGAATGAATCATCAGTTATCCTTCAACACATTACTTTTTATAAAAGGCCTTTAACTGCAGAAAATAATGGCAACAATACATACAATTCATATATTTTGTCCCATTCATTTTGAAGATAGTTCCAGGCGAGAGGGCGACCCACCACGTTCTTGGCCACGGCGCCGAAGACACGGTAGGCGTCCTGCTTCCTGATGCCCGAGTCGGAGGTAAAGGCCATCTCGAGGTACCTGTGGGTAGGAACGGATGAATTATCTTACGAAGGTCATCATTTTTCTTTTTATTATTAATTTTCATTGTTATTTTACATTATTATCATCAGGGATTGTCCTTTATCTTTCGGCTGTATGATTGAAATAAGAGAGAAGAAAAGGAATTCCCGCATTGTGAGATTACGTGTTCAGTTCTGGAAATAGTTGAGTGTTATTTTGTTTACCTTCCCTTTCATGATTAATACTGATAATTATATTCGGAAGGAAGGACATAAAGATTTGATTTATTTCAGCGTAATAGGTCTAAAGAAAAACTTCTGCAACAGAAAGAATATATATATATATATATATATATATATATATATATATATATATATATATATATATATATATATATATCAGGACCCTCCTCCCTCCTAAAAAATAAAAAATAATAATAATAGTGATAATATTAATAATAATAATTATAACAATAATAATCATAACAATGATAATAATATTAGTAATACTAATAGTAATACTACGACTACTACTACTAATAATAATAATGATGATGATGATGATGATGATGATGATGATGATGATAATTATGATGATAGATAGATAGATAAAAAGATTTTTAAAAATACGGCATGACAAAGATAAGATCCTTAACACCCGTCTCGTAAATTTGAGTTAATCTTAGTGTACAGCCGTCAGTGAAAGAGAGAGAGGAAAAAACACATTACTCTTACCTGGACAAGATCCATATTTCATTGGTGCATCCCAGAGCAGAAAGGAGTCTCGACTTTTCGGCTCCTACGTTAGACTTGAGATATTTATGCCAAGCGAAGTCCCACTCGGCTTCCCCGCCCTCGGCGATGGCGCGGCAGTAAACCGTCGACTTGAGGTTGGGCGAAATAATGCTGAAATTCAGAATCAGTTTGTCATAGATGCATTGATATATCGCGAGTGTAGGTATGGGTATGTAACTACATATTCCTACACATGCGTACACATACCGTGCTGCCCCTAAGGAATGTGTGATGAATGTTTGACGCCATGACGGCTCTTTTTACATCAATGGAATCTCGGCCAGTTTGGCTGCAGGTTTACGCATCTTTACCTAGACTTTTGCATGACTTACACACTGTTCTGTTAACTTTTTTTTCAAATCAAATCAAATAATACGTTTACATACAAATATATATATATATGTATATATGCATGTGTATGTATGTGTATATAAAAAAAATATATATATATACATATATATATATATATATATATATATATATATATATATATATATATATATGTATATATATATATATATATATATATATATATATATATATATATTGAATAACAACACTGTATGCTATGAGATTTGCTGGATATATATTTTTTTAATTCTTTTTCTAACACATTGATTAAGATTTCTAGTTGAATGAACCCATCCTCGCCCTCACCTGCCCATACTTGCAATAACGGCCTATGAGGTGTTTATTTGCAGTCGGAAGTTTTTGGGTGTATATGTATGTACATGTATGTATATGTATATGTATATGTGGATGTGCATGTGCATGGGAATATGTATGTGTATATGCCTGTGTATGTGTATGTGTATGTGCATGTTTATGTGCTTGTGTATGTGTCTGTATCTGCATCTGTGCGTGTACGTTTCTGCGTGCGTGTTTGTGACTATGGTAAAATATGATAGAGAAATCCACAATGGAAGTAGTGAAAAAACACAATAGTTTCGAAATCCTCTTGGATATCATCCACAGACAAAAAAAAACTCTACGCTAGGTTCCTTTTCTCCGTCCTTTGACCTATTCCGCAGTGTCCTGCTTCCCATGCATTTGCCCCCCCCCCCCCTACCTGTCGTTCTTCGGATTGGCCATCCAGGTTCGATAGAGAGCGGAGGCGCTGTCGAGGCAGTGCTGGTGGCCCAAGAGACACGCCCACGACAGGGCCTTCGTCCGCTTGTACTGGTCGAGCAGAGGGTCGTCGGGACTGTCCTCGAAGCCCACGGACTCGTACAGCGGCACCAAGATGTCCAGCAGGTAGCTCTGAGGAAACAGAAATGAAGGTGGGGCTTTTATATCTTCCATATTTCATCCATTCATCCATGTTCCCGTGGGATAGTTCTATAGGGAGAGTTTTTTTCTGTTGTTAATTATTCATCAGTTTTGTGACATTCTCCTTAAACGATTTTGAGTAAGCTGTGGCGTAAATGGGTTAGCGACCTCTATCTTTATATCATTTGCATATATATTTAATGATTGCACTCACAACGCTGTGTCACATAAAGCATATGTACATAAGTAATCCTGCCGTTGACTTACCCTGAGCGAGCCGTAGCCACCCGCTCGCACAAACATGCTCCTGAGGTAGCCCAAGTTGTTGATGGCAGCAGCCAGAGGCACATACTCTGTCTCCTTTGCCAGGTAAGTATAGACGCTTAGAGCGGTCTCGTACGTGATTTGACCTGAAATTTAGATTGATGTATGCATACATATAAATATATAAATTTATCTATATACGCATATGTGTGTGTTTGTACAAGTTATGTATTATACATAACGTCAGAATAAAAAATGGAGGAAAACGATTGCGTATTAACATGTAATTACATAAATAAAAACTATAAATATGTGGTGAGTAAAATCGTATATTGCACACTGTTGTTAGTGGTATGCATGCAGCGGAATTTCCGTATAAAGGGAAAGTCACATACACTGTAAAATCTCCAGTGAGAATGATATCAGTTATGATAATCTGCACCACCTTACCGGCTTTAGCGAGATTCATGGCGTCATCAATAATCTGTGCTCTGTTGATGGTGCTGATGACCTCGTGGTCGTTTCTCAACTGCCGGATGAGCAGGTTCCAGTTGTGGTCGTCGTAGTTGACTCTGTAGTAGCCCGTCTCCTGCAGGTTGAAGATGACCCACTGGTCCTTCGGGGGGAGGGACGGGAGGGTGATCTGCTCCTCCGAGTCCTTCATCCACACCATGGCCTGAGTCTGGTTGAAGTCGGCCTCGCCCTCGGTCGTGTACGTCAGGGGAACCCACCACTTGTAGTCATGGGTGTCGGTGGAGTTTTCACTCCTCACCAAGAGAAAACGTTCCTGAAATAAAAGTTGCACAGTATATATAAATTAAATTCACACAGAACAGAATCTTCAAGGCTTATTCTAAGAACGTAAGATAGAGCAAGGACTATCGCCTCACCTGCGATATGACTGCGGAGGTGCCGTCGGGGTTCCTTGCCACCTTGATGACCGGGTATCCCATCTGCAGCGTCCAGGTGTCCATGATCATCTTCACGGTCAGGTCTGGGGGCAGCGTCCCGTCCTGGTGCGCCACAATGGTCAGATATTCCCACAAGTCGTCCTGTTCCGCGGTACTATATTTGCTACATGGAATAAGCGCACGTGTGAATAACACTAAAATCTGCTTTCGAAATAGGTGTTGTTTTTTCCTGCATTTTAGATCAAGCTGTCGCTTCCCTATTAAAGAAATACTCACAAAGCGTCGAGGTAGTTGCTTAGGCCTCTTCTGAAGGTGACCTCGGTGAGGAAGTGGTTCATCATGCGAATTATAGATGCACCTGCAATCAGAAGAAGAAAAAGTCTTTTCGATCTCTTCTTTTTATCACTGTACAAGACTGTGTTATCTTTGGAGTTATACGAATACACAACAATTTACAGCACCGCATATTACAGATTTGCAAAACATGAACATCCTAAAAAAACAACAGCTCACCTTTGCCATAAGAAATCCTATCAAATATCTGCCCGATTTCGTCCGGATGTCCAACAGGGATGCTAATCGGGTGCGAAGACTCGAGGCAGTCCAGCCCGAAGACTTCCTGCACTTCACGCAACACGAACTGCTCCATCACCTGCCACTTGGGCTCAACCTGGAGAGAGGAGGTTGCATTTTGTTAATTATGTAACTGTATGGTATAGTTTCCTATGATATATGGGATGATATCCATACTGACGGATAAGAAAATCACCTTCACACGATAAGAAATGATATCATCCAAGAGTATCATTATCAACACAACTCTCATCATGTAATGCCAAACAATAAATACGCGTTCTAGTTACGAATACAAATACACTTACGTGGTTGATGCCAATGTACTCGACATAAGAAGCAAATCCCTCGTTGAGCCAGAGATCGGTCCACCAGCTCGGAGTGACGATGTTGCCAAACCACTGATGAGCCAACTCGTGAGCCACCACGGCCACCACGTACTGTTTGTTGGAAGCCGCTGACACCACCGGGTCGTAGAGCATCGCTGTTTCTCTGTTGAGTTCAGTAAAGTGAAATAAATGTTGTGTTAATCACAGCAGTTCTGTTGTCTTTTTGATTCATCTGTACTTCGAATATTGATAATCCTGTGCGGTATCTCTCCCCTTCTTTCTATCCCTATTTCGTATATTTGTTTCAATCGCGCTTTGTAAACAGTTTTAAAGCTACACCATCGAAAATCATTTTACTTTTATCCGTAAAATGGCAATGACAAATGTTCCGGTCGCGACAGAATTAAATTTACTCGAAATAACGCTCATTAGCAAACTCAGCGCAATGCAGTGGACCGCACTATTCCAACCTGTACGTAATGAGCCCCCAGTTTTCCATCGCCCCGGCAGAGAAGTCCGGGATGGCGATCATGTCCTGCTTGGGCAGCGGGTAGGGCACGCTGAAGTACTTCTCGAAGTGGTTCAGGATCAGAGGACCCACTTGGCCGGCGTACTCCGCCTGCTGGATCGCCGATTCCCTTGCCCAGACTGCGGGGAGACGAGGGTCGGGATAGAGATACTTTGAAGATTAAATTCATAACGGGCTTTAAATACTAATAGGATTAGGTATATAATATGATTTAAATACTAATATGATTTGATATATTTAACATGTTTTTGATACTTTCGGTTACTTATGAACACTCTTGAGAATGGAAGTACAGAAAAATATTTTGTGTGGATTAACATGTACTCATATATTTTATATTATGTGTGTGTGTGTATGTGTGTGTGTGTCCGTGTGTCCACTGTGCTAATCAATAATCTTGAGAAGTGTACAATTTCCTCTCGAAACTTACCTCGGAAGAAGGTGTTTTCATTGGCTCGAGATTTCAAGTTGGCAAAGTCTGATACCACGAAAGCGACCAGATAAGTGGACATCGGGACACTTCTGTCGTAATGGTCCCAAACCCATCCCTCCTGATTTTCACTGAGGATAAAAAAATATATATATATGCTCGTTACAATCTACAGGCCCGCAAATATTCATCTAAAGATAGATCGTCCATCTTCACAGATTACTTACACTGGGAGAGTCTCCTTGATCGGCATATTCGAGATCGAGGACATGTTTTCCTCCCTGGCCAGGAAGACCTCGAACGTCGCCTTCATCTCCGGCTCGTCGAAGCAAGGGAAGGCGCGGCGGGCGTCCGTGGCTTGGAACTGGGTCACGGCCAACATTCTGTCGAGTTGAAGACGTGGAAGGAGTAAGGAACACGCTGTACAAGTCATCCCCTTGCCTGGGAGATAAGAAATCGATTCTAAAGAAATTCACAAGTGCTCGAGTTCAGGCCGCGTAACTCACTTGTCGCTTCCGTCTTCGTCCTTGTAGGTGGACCTGTAAAACCCGCGCAGCTGGTCGTTGAGGTACCCGAGGAACTCCATGGACAGGAGGTACTTCTTGCCCTTCTCCAGCTGCTGCCCCAGGTGGGCGATGTAGAACTGGCGGTCGTGGTCGTACTGGTGCATCTTTATCCTTATACTTGGACCCACCTGGTCTCCAGAGGCCGCTACCTGGAACGGGATTGAGTGTTTTGTTTTTAATCAAATATATTAAATGTGTTTATGGGCGCATCCTTACAGGTCCGAATTTCTTTGACTTCTTTGCTTGAGTTTTACTCATCATTGGTCATTTCTCTGAAGAAGAAAAACGTGAAACAGACTTACTGTTACAGTGTCATTATGAGTAATGATGTCAGCGATGTGAAGCGTGATGTTGGACGTTGGTTCCAAAACTTCCAATTCCAACTCCATGTAACCGAGGATGCTGAAGTTACCGTTGATGAAGGGCTGAAGTTTGACCAGATAATGAAGCGGCCGCAGGGAGGTGGGCAGCCGCACGTCCAAGGCCTGTGTGGTTGGCGCTGCTGCTGCTGAGGTTGTGGGGCGCTGGGCTTCGGGTCTGAGGCTCTCGGGGGTCGTCGGGGCGCCGGAGGGCCTTCTCGTCGGCGCCGGCAACGACTTGTGAAGCGGGACCTGGGTAGCAGGGCAAAGGAGGGGTTTATCGAGGTCGTCATGATAGTTCATTTTAGAAGAATCAAATAAACTAATAAAACCACCAACCTCATGCCCATCATCACACACACATCGAAATACGAGACCGTTCACCAGCCTTGCGAAAACAACCACCTCGTTCCCCGCCTCACGCCCCGAGGAACCGGAAAGCGACTCACCACGGGCTTCTGAAGAACGAGCGACTCCCGCTGTGAGTCCCGGATGTGCGGTGCGTAGTAGTAGACGAGTAGTCCCGTGGCGACCATCCCGCTGAGGAAGAAGACCCCGAGCAGAGCCGCCACGCAGCGACTCACGTAGCAGCCCTTCTTCTTGCCGAAGGAGATGACGTGGTCCGGGTGGCTGGTTTCCATGGCGAGGACCTCTCTGCTGGAGCCGCTCATGAGACTGTTGGCGGGGTTGTCTACGTGGGCGGAAAAGCAGTCATGGCGTTTATATAGCGTGTATTGTCTCATGAAGGAACATTGATAATGTACGATATCAGACAATGTATGATCTATTAATGCGCTACACTGTGTGTTTGTGAACCGTTCAATGTCTTATTACGTTTATTCATTGTATGATATTGTAATGGGAACTGATTACGGACAGACATATGAGTGAATCATGAACCTGTCATTAAATCTACTTACTGCCTCATTCTATGTTTGTGTATATACCTATTCTTGTGAACTTATGATAATCATTGTGTTAATGATGAGCAGAGAGAGAGAGAGAGAGAGAGAGAGAGAGAGGACGGGAGGGCTTGAGGAAGGGAGGGAGGGAGGGAGAGAGGGATAATTTGATACTTGAGACGAGTGTTTACATCTTAAAAGGATGAGGTAACATGGAGTGAGAGAGAGAGAGAGAGAGGGAGGGAGAAAGTATACAGAGAAAGATGATATGATGATGATGATGAAATAGAGAAAGAAAGTGTGTAGGTGTCTTTGTATATATATATATATATATATATATATATATATATATATATATATATATATATATGTGTGTGTGTGTGTGTGTGTGTGTGTGTGTGTGTGCGTGTGCGTGCGTGCGTGTGTATGTGTGCGTGCGTGCGTGTATATGTGTGCGTGCATGCGTGTATGTGTGTGTGTGTCTGTGTGTAAATATATATACAGTATGAACTGGAAAGACAGACGCAGTAGAAAAATAACAATATCTGATGAAACAATATCTTGTACCGTTGACATACTGATCGCTCGAATCGTACAAAACACGAATCGTACAAAATCGTAAACATCTTGTCAATAAAGGATTCGATTCCCTTCCACCCGAAGCAGAGAAGGGAAAGGACCATCGGCGGGGAATGGGTGAGGTGAGCGCGAGGAAACTGGCGGAAGTGAAAGGCGAAGTGACTGACATGAGGAGAGAAAAATAAGGACACATGTGCGAGGAAGCAGAGGAATATAGATGAGCCTGCAAGAGAAGGAGAGTGATTGCATGTAGGTGTGGATTTGTTTATGCATATATGAGAGTGAGAGAGAGAGAAGAGAGAGAAAGAGAGAGAGAGATACTGATGTGTATATATATGTGTATATGTATGTGTGTATATGTATATATATAGATAGATAGATATTGATAGATAGATATAGATATATGTGTTTATCTAAATGAGTGTATGTGCGTGTGTGTGAATGTATATTTATTCATCTAATTTAGACATACTGAATAGTTTCACGACTGCAGGGAATATCGTAGTCATCACTGCATTGCAGAATTACTTTGTATTTTCGCAATCTGCATACTCATAGCACCCCAGAGAATTGCTATTGCTAATCGTATTGCCGGGGCTAAATTGGCACTTCTCAGTTATCAAAATGTCTGCATTTATCTGAAGCATTTTCAAATATGCGATGCAAGATGCTTTAATGCCAGTTCATGAATTTGTAGAATATGTAGATATAGATATGAATTTACCAAGGCAATGAGATTGTTTGTTTTTTTAATGGAGTAAGCGTCATTCATTTAACTAAACTTATTGCACACAGACGATCTTGGCTGGCATGTCCTTTCAAGTCCCTTAGCAATACACAAAGTAAGAGGAAATATCTTGCCATGCAATATTGCAACTGCGGAAGATCTGCACTCTGATACTTTGATGTTGATACTATCATATGGTTAGATTGTGTCATATTTCAGGTCCATATTGCTATTGCAATAGAATTTCACAAGAAGTTTTATTGTATTGCCAGTTACCTAATCAATAAGTTTTTGTATTTCCAATAATACGTGATTGTCAAATACATTCTGCACCTGCATATTTATTTCCTCTCACCTTGAACTTTGAACCTTATCATGACCTTCGGGTTTGAATATTCAAAAATCATTCTGCAAGTAGTAAGGGCATTTTAAATCCTAAGATATGTTGATGTTCCGCTGTAGGAATCTTGGAGGTGTCGTCCCCCGGTTGTGTGATATCCCAAGGGACGCTGATCACAAAATATAGTAAATGAACAAACAATTTCCGTAATGAAGGAATATCTATGAAAACTACGAATATGTGTGGATTTAGGATTGGTAGGTAGAGGCATATAGTATATATATTAGTTGTATGATTTTGAGAGATAGTGGATGAGAGCGTGTGGAGAGTGAGTGTGTTTGTTATATATTAGATATATTTATTTGTACAGTTACTAGAAGTGTTTGTTAGAGATGTTATATTTGATATATTAACGAGTATAACTTTTGTATCGAGTTTATAGAGAGAGTACTTTTTAAGAGATAGTAACTATATATATATATTTAGTGACTGTGTAGATAGTTGATATGAGTGTGTGATTGAGATAAGATTTGTGAGTGGTGTTAGTGTGAGTGTGGGGGGGGGGGGGGGGGTGGGGGGTGGTGGGGGGGGGGGGGGTGGGGGGGTGGGGGTGTGGGGGTGAGGGGGAGTGGAGTGGGTGTGTTGAGTGAGTGGTGTGTAGTTTGAGGGAGTGAGGTTTAGACGTGGATAGTGTGTGTGGGAGGTGCTGTTAGAGTATGATGAGTTTGTGATGTGAATGAGAGTTGTTTGTGAGTTTCCCTTGCTTTGTGTGTGAGTTTAGAGAGTGAGTGAGTGTGTGTGTTAGAGTGTGAGTCGGGTGGTGATGAGTGAGTGTATTTGTCGTGTTATGAGAGTTATGTTTTAGTGTGATGTTTTATTGATTGTGTGTAGTGAGGTGGGGGGGGGGGGGGTGGGGGGGGGGGGTGGTGGGGGGTGTGGGGGGTGGGAGAGTGTGAGTGTGAGGTGATGTGTGTGATGAGTAGGTGAGAAGTGCTGTGTGTTTAGTTTGTAGAGAGGGTTAGTGTAGTGAGATGGAGGTGAACATGAGATAGATGAGTGTGGTGTGTGT
>NW_028234404.1:22374849-22379849 GCF_977035675.1 Penaeus japonicus | reverse complement strand
TCCATTTATGTCGAGACGAACACGCTAGGAAATGCCATTACGAGCCTAATATCGCCTGCGCTGGAGTGGATCCCAGATAACCTTGTGGGAGTCCATTATAAAGTGACTAATAATAATCTATCCTGTACGAGTATGGAGAACGCCGTTTTTTAAGCGGGGGGGGGAGGGCATGTTAACTGATCGTAGATTCGAATGGTAGAAATGATGACTGTAAGAATAAGAACAATCAAAAACGTACATGGATTACAATTTCTTAAAGAAAATAAATGAAAGAGGTCATTGTAAAGACGCGACTTTGAAGCCTTCACGTGAAAGCTCAATCCAAAGTCCCGTTTTCTTTTCTTTTTCAGGATAAGGGTAAACTCATCAATTCTGTGCAAAAGTGTATGAGGATGGTGACTATGCTAATAACAATGATGAAATAATGGTGACAAGGATGATGATTATGAATGATGATAATCATAGCATTATGATGATTAAAATTATATAATTAAAATTATTTTGGTAACAACAGTGATGTTTACAATTGTATCCATAATACTATTGATAATTATAATGATATTGGTAATGGAAATTATACTGATAGTAATATTGCCAGTGATAATAGTACTACAACTAATAATAATGATAACTGATAATTGTAATAATTATAACAGCAACAACAATAATAATGATGATAATAATGATAATCATCATGATGATAATAATAATGATAATTATAATAATAGCAACAATAATTGTGATGATAACAATAGTGGTAGTTGCAATGATGACAACAAAGATATTAATGATAGGTAAGGAGAATAATAATAACGATAATGATAATAACGATGGAAATAATAATAGCAATAACAATAATGTGTGTAGTAATACTAATGATAATGGCAATGATGATAACGACGGTGATGATAATAATAGTAATCATGATAATAATTATGATAACATTGAAGATGAAAATGATAATGATGGTAGTAATAACAATAACAATTGTAACAATGATACCAATTTCAGTAGTAATGATAACAATAATGATAATGATAGTAACAGTAATAATGATAATAATAGAAATAATAATAATAATGATAATGATGATGATAATAATAATAATAACGATAACAATAATGATAACGATTATAATAATAGTAACTATAATGATAATAAGTATAACAAAAATAATAATGATAATGCTAATGAAAATGACAATTATAACAATCATAATAGCAATGATACTGATAATAATGATAATAACAATAATGATGATTATAATGATAATAGTAATGATAAAGATGATGAAGACAATGATAATGATAAAAATAATTGTAATGATAATGATTGTAGTAATGATATGTTCTTGATGATAATAACGATAGTAATTATAACAATGATGACGATAATAATGATAGATATGATAATAATAATATTAGCAATGATAATAATAATAGTTATACTAATAATAATAACAATATTGACGATAATAAAGATAATAAACATGGTAACGGCAATGATAATGATAATTGTGATGATAATAATAACGATAATTATAATAAAGATGATAATGATAATTATGATAATTGTTATTACCATTATTGTTATCATCATCATCATCATAACTAGGATAATAATAATTATCATTATCATAACTAACGATGATAATAATTACCATTATTAAGATTATTATCATTATCATCATTATTATTATTTATATTATTATATTATCATTATTATTATCACCACTGTTATCATTATTTTCATTACCATTATTATCATCATCATTATCAGCATTCTTATTCCTAAAATTATCATTATTATTATTATCACCATCGTCAATGATACTAATAGTATCAATAATAATGATAATGATAGTAATGATGATGATGATAATATTAATGATAAAGATGATAATCATGATTATAATCATGATGATAATAACGATAATGCTGATAGTAATGATAATAGTGATAATAACAACAACAATAAACAGTAGTAACAATAAAGATAGTAATTGCAATAATGTCAATAGCAATAAGGGCAATAATGAAAATGATATTGCATCTACGGTCTCAGAAGTAGGGAAAGCTCACAAGGAAAGAGATAAGAGACAAACCCGCGACAGGATGATAAACGTGAGATAAACCGCTCTTGCCAAAACAGGGAATGGCAGCACCGGAAGTGTGTGAGTTAGAAAGGTTATTTCCCGTTGATAATACTCGTTTGTTATGAATAGCATGATGTGTGCGTGTGTGTGTGTGTGTGTGTGTGTGTGTGTGTGTGTGTGTGTGTGTGTGTGTGTGT
This sequence comes from Penaeus japonicus, assembly GCF_977035675.1. Classification (NCBI taxonomy): domain Eukaryota; kingdom Metazoa; phylum Arthropoda; class Malacostraca; order Decapoda; family Penaeidae; genus Penaeus; species Penaeus japonicus. The sequence continues at coordinate 22,377,557 of NW_028234404.1, read as the reverse complement.
GTGTGTGTGTGTGTGTGTGTGTGTGTGTGTGTGTGTGTGTGTGTGTGTGTGTGTGTGTGTGTGTGTGTGTGTGTGTGTGTGTCTATGTATGGCTATGTGTGTATGTATTTGAAACTATATATATTTGTAGCCTGTTTTATCTGGAATACCTACGATTACATTATTCTATCTTAAAGATATTGTTATAATAATAATGAATAAACAAAGAGACACTATACACGCCGTAACAATAACGACAACAAAGTAATAAAAATGTAAATAAAAAGAACAAGAAAAAAAAAGAAAGAAAAAAAAATTGACAATCAACAGACTAACAATCCCATACATACACTGTTTTCAAATACAATATGTATAGTTTTTTACAATATACTTAACACATCATTTCATATCACAAATTATTGACCACTGAAAACTCTTCAAAATTCCCCTATCACCCTCTCGTATGTAGAGGAGGTCCCATGCCTTAATAGCAAGTGAAAAGTGAAAGTTGTTTAGACGAGTCACTGGCGAGCGGTACTGTAGGTGTGGCCTTTGTTTGTATGTTTGTTTGTTTAAGTGTTTTAAAGAGGGAGGGAAATAGTTTCTAGTCCGGTTTTATGTTCTCGCGAGATTTTTTGTTGTTTTGTTTCTCTCACATATAGGTTATTGTATATGCATACGTATATAGGTATAAATATATTCGCGCGCGCGCGCGTGTGTGTGTGTGTGTGTGTGTGTGTGTGTGTGTGTATGTATGTATGTATGTATGTATGTATGTATATGTATATATATATATATATATATATATATACATATATATATATACATACATATTCTGCAATACCACTACTACTTCTATTACCACTACTATTATTACTCCTTCTACTTCCAACGTCATTTATATCATTTTATTATCATTGTTATTACCATCATTACTGTTACTGCTGGTACTACTATCATCATTATCATCATCTTTATTGACACTTCATTGTTACCTTCTTCATTGTTATCATCATGATTATCATTATCATACTATCATTATACTTATCACTATCATCATCATCGTCATCCTTATTATCCTCATAATCACCATTACCATTCCAATCACTCCTATTCTTGCATTATCATCATTTCACTCATCATTACTACGACTATCATTACCCTCACATACCACTACTATTACTATCATTACCTTTATCATCACAGCAGCCTTCATCATCAGAGTAATTCCAATTTAATAATCACATTTACGCACTACCGACCCGTGTCTCTCAAAGGGCCAGGGAGACATGCAAGAGACCTCTGCCTTATCTAGTTTATCTGCCGTTGTCATCAAGAGGCCAATAAGTAAACAAACTCATGTGAAGAGACTGGGTGTCTCTTTTACGTTCTTGTAAGCTCTGGTTCCTGATGCGGAAGTCCGGACCGGGGCTGTTTGCTGTGATTCGGTATTGATAGCTGTGTGTTTGTGGCCATTCAACGGGTAATTAATTCGTTTTGTATGTTTCCCGTTGGTGTGAGGTTAATTAGTCTACTTAATCATCTTGATAGATGGGTGTTTATTCTTTGATTTTAGTTCGTGTCCTAATAGATGGTAATAGATGTCTATCTGCTCTCTGCTCTCTGCTCTCTACCCTCTCTCTCTCTCTCTCTCTCTCTCTCTCTCTCTCTCTCTCTCTCTCTCTCTCTCTCTCTCTCTCTCTCTCTCTCTCTCTCTCTCTCTCTCTCTCTCTCTCTCTCTCTCTCTCTCTCTCTCTCTTTCTCCTTTTCTTCTTATTTAATCTTCGTTTTTTTCAGGCTATTAAGAGTTCATAGAGTGTATTCTCGAGTAGTAAGGAAGAATGGCTGAGTGGTCTGCCTTATCGCAATGGGTTAATTCTATTGTCAGAGGGCATCTCACAAAAAGGGTGGAAAAGGAGGGGGGTGGAGAGGAAATGAAAGGGAGAAGGAAGGAAGGAGGGTGAAAGAAAAGAAAGGAAATAGAGAAGAGGCAGATAAAAGAGAGAGGGTGGGGAATAAAAAACAAAGATGGGGTGGGGAGGAGGAGGCGGAGGAGGAGGAGGAGGAGGAGGAGGAGGGGTGTAGGGGAGGAGAGGAGAGAAACGGAAGGGGGAAAGATTAAAAGTAGTGTGAGAAAGAGAGAAGCGGGAGAGAAGGAGAGAGAGAGAAAAGAGAAGAAAGGCTTGGGAAACGACAGAAAGAAATAACAACATACCCAGAGAGGAAGAGAGAGGGAGGGAAGAAGGAAAGGAGGGAGAGAGAAAAAGAGAGAGGCGAGAGAGAGAGGGGAGGGAGGGATGGAGAGAGGGAGTGAGAAAGGGAAAGAAAGAGAAAGAGAGAGAGAGAGGGGGGATAGATAGATAGAAAGAGAGAGAGGGGGGGATAGATAGAGCGAGCGAGAGAGAGAGAGAGAGAGAGAGAGAGAGACCGACAGAGATGGAGAGGCAGGAGAAAAATTAGCAAAGGGCAATGGATGTAACAGGATATCGTAAACGAGACCCTCCATTCTCGCTCCCTCTAATAATTGTCTCAAGCGAATCCGACCTCCGGGGGATGCCTACCTTTCCCCCCTTCACCCACGCCCACACTGCCCTTCAACACCCACACTGCCCCTCCAACACCCACACTGCCCCTTCAACACCCACACTGCCCCTTCAGCACCCACACTGCCCCTTCAACACCCACACTGCCCCTCCAACACCCACACTGCCCCTTCAACACCCACACTG
>NW_028234404.1:22367349-22369849 GCF_977035675.1 Penaeus japonicus | reverse complement strand
GTTTTGCTGTGTTGGGTGTGTAACATTTACACTCGTTTTGCTGTGCTAGGGTTGGAATATTTACCCACGTTTTGCTGTGTTAGGGTTGGAATATTTACCCACGTTTTGCTGTGTTAGGGTTGGAATATTTACCCACGTTTTGCTGTGTTAGGGTTGGAATATTTACCCACGTTTTGCTGTGTTAGGGTTGGAATATTTACCCTCGTTTTGCTGTGTTAGGGTTGGAATATTTACCCACGTTTTGCTGTGTTAGGGTTGGAATATTTACCCACGTTTTGCTGTGTTAGGGTTGGAATATTTACCCACGTTTTGCTGTGTTAGGGTTGGAATATTTACCCACGTTTTGCTGTGTTAGGATTGGAATATTTACCCACGTTTTGCTGTGTTAGGGTTGGAATATTTACCCACGTTTTGCTGTGTTAGGGTTGGAATATTTACCCACGTTTTGCTGTGTTAGGATTGGAATATTTACCCACGTTTTGCTGTGTTAGGGTTGGAATATTTACCCACGTTTTGCTGTGTTAGGGTTGGAATATTTACCCACGTTTTGCTGTGTTAGGGTTGGAATATTTACCCACGTTTTGCTGTGTTAGGGTTGGAATATCTACCCACGTTTTGCTGTGTTAGGGTTGGAATATTTACCCACGTTTTGCTGTGTTAGGGTTGGAATATTTACCCACGTTTTGCTGTGTTAGGATTGGAATATTTACCCACGTTTTGCTGTGTTAGGGTTGGAATATTTACACACGTTTTGCTGTGTTAGGGTTGGAATATTTACACTCGTTTTGCTGTGTTAGGCGTGTAACATCTACACTCGTTTTGCTGTGTTAGGCGTGTAACATTTACACTCGTTTTGCTGTGTTGGGTGCGTAACATTTACACTCGTTTTGCTGTGTTAGGGTTGGAATATTTACACACGTTTTGCTGTGTTAGGCGTGTAACATTTACACTCGTTTTGCTGTGTTGAGCGTGTAACATTTACACCCGTTTTGCTGTGTTAGGGTTGGAATATTTACACACGTTTTGCTGTGTCGGGAGTGAAATATTTACACTCGTATTGCTGTGTTGGGAGTATAACATTTACACTCGTTTTGCTGTGTTAGGGTTGGAATATTTACACATGTTTTGCTGTGTTGGGTGTGTAACATTTACACTCGTATTGCTGTGTTGGGAGTATAACATTTACCCTCGTTTTGCTGTGTTGGGCGTGGAATATTTACCCTCGTTTTGCTGTATTGGGTGTGTAAGTCTGTGTGATCAGATTTGCTTTGAGGTTTATCGTGTGTTCTCGGATAGGTTGGTGTTTATTTCTTTAAAATAGTCTTAAGATAATCGGATTTTTATGTATTTGATTAATAATATGCGTGGATTGATACTCAAATGGCGGTGTTGATATTAGGATGGTTGGATATGTAGGTTCTATGAATCTTTGAAGTATATGTAGAAGAGTGGATTGGCAGTGGTCGGTCTATGCGTTAGGGTATAAGATAATGGAAGGGTTGACTGAATGGAGAATTGCTTGGTGATTGACTGTTTGTCTCATTTTCGTTTTTTGTCACTTCACGCACTTCATTTTTATCAAGTAATACTTTCACCTTCGTTTTTTTTCATTTTGATGAATATCACTTTCACAAACGAAATGGCAGTTTTCTTCACACATAGTAGTATCTTATTTTTAATTGTACAACTTGAAGGACAGGTCGCACAAGTGACTGGTTAATTTTATCTATCAATCAAATCAATTTTACAACAGTAAAGTAAATGTTACCTGGACATAATAAAAGCAAAACAATTAAAAATCACATTGAACTTCATTAAAGCAAAGAGAGATTAATAAAATATATATTTCTTTTCAACAGATAAAAGAAAAGGGATATACGGATAATATTCATTTTCACGAAATAAAGGAAAATACAAAAAATTGTATTCACTTTAAAAAAAATAGAAAATAAAAATGATTATTCATATTCACAAAATAAGAAAATGCATTCCATTTTACAAAAGAAAAGAAACATTTCGAAAATATATATCCATCTTCACAAAATAAAGGAAGAAAAATATGAAAATTATATTCACTTTCACAAAAATAAGGAAAAACCCACGCAAAAGAAAAGAAAATGACTAAAACAAAATAACACGAAAGACACTAAACCACATATCCACTCCCACAAAATCAAAAACAAAAACACCAACTATTACAAAACAAAAGAAAAAAAAATCATCAAAAATCACATACCATTACCCCACCAGCACCAGTAGCCATCACCCAGACAACAATTAATCAGTCTCCCGAATCAAAATTTCCCGCCAGTCCTTTCGACCTAACCTCTTGCGCGTCTCCGAAGGTGATTTTGCGAGACCTTTTAAGAGGGGATGGTGCTATACCGAGCCTGATGACCTTCCGTGTGGAAAGCTTTGGGATGCCTTTATCACGTGTATTAGTAGTGAGGCAGTGGGGAAGGAGAGAGGGAGAGAGGGAGAGAGGGTGGCTGGGAGGGTG
>NW_028234404.1:22357349-22362349 GCF_977035675.1 Penaeus japonicus | reverse complement strand
TTTTGGTTTCCACGTTTAATCACTTTCATACAGAGCAGGGCTGATTAGAGTCAGAACATACTGTGAGTAAAAGGACAGCGATATGATCAGTGTAAATAACCCGAGCTATTAACCTATCGGAGTGGGGCACGGCTACTTCAATATCACGATTATTTTTCTTTCTGAAGAATTACATTGTGCCCATAAAATAATAATTTGTCAAATCTATCAATGCCAAGATCAGTTTATAGTCCCCCTGATATGCCTCTTTCAAAATAATGAAATCACACGCGGTTAACATCTCTGTACTCCCGCAGAATCAGTTATTGCAAGTAGATCAATGTCACTCAATGCTTAGAATATTTTGTCTACTTTCCTAGGGATTTCTAACTCTCTCTTTCAGTTGAATTTACACACAGTAATTGTCCACTTGCACCAGTTCGGACTGGTCGTGTTGTAATTATGCTTTAATGAATGAGTAATTAAGCGTAATAAAATACATCCACACGTGTGCTTTGAAATTCCACACTACAAAATCATTTGTTTACTTTAACAGGAAGAACTGTTTTAATAAATACTGTCAGCTCTCCATTCAAATGCTTTGTTTATACTCCCCCAATTGAGAATGAGAGCAACGCTGTTACCATGGTGATGGTGCAGTTCCCGCTACATCAAGGAAATGCTGGGACTTTTACCAAGTAGTCGCTAATGACGCAGAAGAAATTGTATTTTACAAGCAGGAATGACTAAACTAAAAATATTTGTTACTCATTCAGCAAAATCTACTTGAACTTTTATGGGCTAACATGAAAATTGTCATAAAAAGGTCAAGACTGAAGTAGTATATCACTTATTAATTAGTACATTTCTATTTTTCCCTTCTAATTTCCGAGTCAAATGGAGCAGGGTTCTAAACCTGGAAAATTAGTAGGACAGAATTTTAATATGTGAGACATAGATACAATATTAAAGTGGGTTAAAGTGTGGATCACATATTAATTTTTGATTAAAAAATGACCATCCTTGTTCTACGTGAAATAGGCAAACCTTCTTTTTTCCAATTTGTATAATATATATACAATATAAACTCTTGAATACTATGACATATCATGTAAACACCTTAAGGTTATTCAAAGAATCATATGACTAAAAAAGATTTTATTTGGCATTAAATGCTGTCATGAGCATATTGTGTAAAAGCAGCATGAGAAACACATAAATGCTATCCTATTGGCCACATCACACAACCAGCAACCCTATGCATTGCAACTTTGGTGGTTTACAAATAATTCAAGTTGTTTGTAATGGCATCTTGGATTCAAGTTAACAAGGTATTCTGTTTCTAGACCAACCTGAGAACTATGTCCTTATATAGATTGCACTTAATACCTGCAAACAATTACAATACTGCACACACAAAAATACATTCGGCTGCACAAAACAACTTGTTGATGCTTCCACCAGTGTTTCCCTTGTCAACTTTCTCTATTCCTCTCTCGTTCAAGAAACCTTTTTTTACACAGAATAAATATGAGAAATCCTCATGAATTACATTCCAGCTTTTAATCTCTTCAACCTTGTATATAAATAATACATAGACTTTTAATTACACCATAATCCCATACACTACACACTGAGTTATTTCCACAGAACTGATCCTCACAATCAACTGAGCACCTTGTGTACAAGAAGAATAAAGTGTGGTAGCTGGTTGGTTTAGCAGAACTGCCAAGTGGCTTGATCATAATCAGTCTAAGTAAGAAGAAAATGTTTATTCAAAAAAAAAATTGCACTGACTTCAGCAAAGAGGTAAAACTAGTCAGCTTACTATTTAAGAGCTTTCTAAGGAAAGCAGTAAACATTATTGCACAAGTTAAGAGAAGATATTCAGCTACCTAATCATAGCACAGGAATAGAATATTTTTTGACCATGAAAAATTCAAGAATGCTTGTCACCTTAACAATTTAAGGAGTATGTCAAACTCCCAATATAAAATCCCCCAAAATCCACTGATATGCCACCACATGATGCAGCCTGAGTGACAAGACACCAGGGCTTCAGTCATCAAGCTGACAATCAATGATAAGCCATCCAAATCTGCATCTCTAAAAGTGACCCAAGTAATGACACTAAACTTGTCTTTGACTCCATTAACAAGTCCCCCTACTGCTTCATTCACTTGCGAAAGAAAAAGTAAGAAACGGTGAGAAAGAATGAACATTACTTGCTAGAAACCTACTGCTGCGTCCTTGGAATGAGACAAGACTGTGGTTCACATCACCTGCTTCCAAAGTGAAAGAAATTAACAATGATTGGCAACAGAAAACAGGAGAATTTCACAAGATTATAAAGAGAAAAAATCTTAATGAATACAAGCACACGTGTATGTATGTGTATGTGTATGTATGTATGTGTATGTATGTATGTGTATGTATGTATGTGTATGTATGTATGTGTATGTATGTATGTGTATGTATGTATGTATGTGTATGTATGTATGTGTATGTATGTATGTGTATGTATGTATGTGTGTATGTGTGTGTGTGTGTGTATGTGTGTGTGTATGTGTGTGTGTGTGTGTGTGTATGTGTGTTATGTATGTATGTGTATATATTATGTATGTGTATGTAGTATATAGTATATATGTATATGTATATATGTATGTATATGTATATATGTATGTGTATTATGTATGTGTAATATATGTATATGTATGTATGTTATATATGTTATGTATATGTATATGTATATGTATATGTATATGTATATGTATATGTATATATGTATATGTATATATATTATTATATGTATATGTATATGTATATGTATATGTATATGTATATGTATAATATATTATATAATATATATATACATATACATATACATATACATATACATATACATATACATATATATATATATATAGATATATATATATATATATATATATATATATATATATATATATATAATATATATGAAAAAAAAATAATAATAATAATATATATATATAAATATATACATATATATATATATATATATATATATATATATGTAAAGACTGTAGATAGATAGATAATATGTATGTATAGATTGACAGATAGATAAACAAAAAAACAAAGATATAGAATAATATATAGATATAAATAAACATATCAACTGACAGATACAGAATAGATAGAAAACACAATTCATTTCACTTCAGGCTTTGCCCAACAGTAAGACTTACCTTAACCAAATAAATCTAACTATAAACTATATATTGACGGGTGCAATGGAATCAACACTCATTAAAAAGTAGAAGTGATGAAAATGGAAGATGAAAGTGAAGATGAGGGTGCTCGGATTGCAATCACAAAGACAATGATGAATGTGCAAAGTCTTTTGTAAATGGAAAGTCGTAGAATGATGAAACAGAAATAGTGACACAGCTGACACCGGCATCGTTCATATCAAGCATTTTATCAAAAGTATGTTATAAAAAAATTGGATCGATATTGAATTGTAATCAATATTAAATTCCCAATCAAAGTTATGATTATGATGTAAATTATACTAATAATATCAGAATTTCTACTAAAAGTATTACTACTCATAATAATAATGACTAATAATCATAATTATAATCATAATCAAAATCATAATCATAATAACAATATTAATAATAATAGTAATAGTAATAATAATAATAATAATAATAATAATAATAATAATAATAATAATAATAATAATAATAATAATAATAATAATAATAATAATAATAATAATAATAATAATAATAATAATAATAATAATAATAATAATAATAATAATAATAAAAATAATAATAATAATAATAATAATAATAACAATATTAATACTCCATTATTATGTTTATCATTGGTGTCACCATTATCATCAGTTCCATCACATCAAATGAACATGGGATCCCAAAAATGAAATGAGGATATCTTTTTTACATGCACAAAGATATAAAACTATTTAATATAATCCTTATGAGCATTAACAAGTACAAGCCTATGAGTGCAATATGCATTTCACTGGAATTAAAAAAGTAATAGTAATTCAAGAATGGACAAGGAATAAATAGGAAGGAGGGAATATGCAATGAGAAATAAAAAGCTCCCATTTAACATCCTCCTCTCTTGTCAATGCTATATGCTTTCTAAACAGAGAAGTAAAGAGAATAGATAGAAGAAAATAGAGAGGTAAAAGGGAAATATGTATGAGAGAGGAGAGAGAAGAAAAAAACAGTCAAGAAGGATAGAAACATAGGATAAAGGATGAAAATGTATACACCCAAAGAAGGCAAATTCTAATAAAAGAAAAAAAAAGTGTTAAAAAAAAATTATCATCTTATGGATCACCTCTAGACTTAACTATATATCATTCCCATCCTCACCTATTATCTTCTTTATTCATGTATTTAATCTAATGTGAATGTATAATCTGCCAAATAATTTCTGCCTTCTGGCACCCACCATTCATGCTGGTTTGTTCCCATACCTTCTGGACTGATGATTAAGTCAAAGGCCTTAATTTTGAATCCAGATACTGGTGAGTGCAATTAGTCTGGGAGTGACTCCAAGGTTTACAATAGAGTACATGAAGATGTGAAAAACTGAGCATATCTTTAGCAGGCCACAAGGCAAAATTTTTGCTATATGAGTAAAGGCTAAGTACAGGATGGGGGGTCATTGTGTGAATACTCTAAAGCCAGCAACATCAAAAACAAAAAAAAAAAGGAAAAGGAAAAATCAAGAAGGCAAGGCAAATGGGGAAGAAAGACACGCATAACTTGCCCTTCACATATAATGCAAGATCTGATGCATAGCAATTGTGTGCATGAGAGTATGTCTGTGTCCACTTTGGACTAAAGCACATGTATCAAACTTATAATGATTTCTTTTTTTCTCAACATGGAAACAGAACAAGACCAGTCTGTTTCCAAAAACTAAAACAAAAGACTTTCATAATGTGCAAAAGTGACCAAGCAGAGGATAATGTATGTGAAATAGAG
>NW_028234404.1:22349849-22352349 GCF_977035675.1 Penaeus japonicus | reverse complement strand
ATATTCTCATCATCCTAATGATCAATAAGTACTTCACATTCCCTTTTCTCAAAAAATAAATAAATAAATAAAAATAAAAATATGAAGAAAGTTCATAAATCAGCAAATAATAATGCTATCATATCAGCCTTACACAGTAATGCCTTTGTTTAAATCTTCAAAATGGATCTTCAAAAGTCATTTGATCATTTTTACAAAAAGAGGAACACTGGGTCTCCCAAAGCCAAAAAATATTTCCCAACTGCAATCAAATGGGTGGAGGAATGACCTGATTTCTGACATACACAGCTTATACCTATGTAATAGGGTTCAAGCATGCATCTCATGGGGCTCCTGTTAATATCAACTACACTCTTAATAGGATTCCCCTTTATGACTATATCTAATTACACAAACATAATTACCTAAATACTTTAGATACATAATAAATTCCATTTTTCAATAACATGGAAGATAATATACATACTTAAAAACAATGTTGCTAATTGCACCATCCTCAATGTGAAAAATGGTCCACAAAGCACAAAAACCATCTAAATCAAATGCCAGTCTTCACTGACTGTTGTTGGACTCCATCTCAACAACAGAAATATCAAATGACCCTGAAATAATTTGTGCATTTGGAAGCTGGGCACTGACACATTTCCTTCATAATATTGGACAACCAATGCATTCAGAGTTTGCTTTTAATATGGTACTATGAAACACAAACATCATTTTGGGTTAACAGAGAGCTGCATCATCAATCCAATTCATAGTAAAAGCAAACCATTACAAAGAAACCATGCATTTGGTATATTAGGGGCATTCCATATTCACATCAATGAGGTGGTTCTCAGCTAGGTGATAAATGGAACATGCTCTGAAATACAAATTAGCTCTACAATCATCAAGGTCAACCTCCAGCCCATTCCTCCACCCCTATCTTGCCTATTAGGACAAGCCGCCAAGGCTTGGAAGTTCTACGATGGACATCCTCTTTCTAGCATGTCAGGAAGTGTTGCAAGTCAAAGGTCTAACTATCCATAAACTTACTCAAAAGTTCTTTAGAGAAAATAAAGTGATACCTAAAATAAATCATGGAGTATTCATATGGACATTTATGATTTTAATATCATATCCAGAAAAGTTCCAAATATGATCAAGAGAGCATAGTCTTTGATTCCTTTTTCAACCTACATAATAGTCTTTGTCATGAGAACAAATGGCACAACATACATAATATCAACATTATATTTAGCTGATCCAAATAAAGAATAAGAACTTAGTAGAATATGATTTTCTACTAATTTTCAGAAAGAAAGTTACCAAGAACTTCCTTCGGATACTGCCCTGAACTGAGTACATGTACTTAATCATCTCAACTTGAAAGTATACCCTTATGCAATCAAATACAGGGTAAAAATGGGGAAAAAATAAATAAAATTTTCATCCCAGATCTTCCAAGAAAAAAAAATCCACAAAAAAAGGCCTCTGAAATTGAGCTTCAATTTCAAACTCCTCAGCAACAAGCATCTCCAACTCAACACATAGCTTGATGTCAACTTCTTTTCTGGTGCCTGTATCACCTCCAAAGCAAGAGCGTGGCTTTAAGTGTACGTGTATGTGTTCTCCACGGCACGTCCTGTCGACCCACCTGAATTACTCTGTTCGTACTGGAGTCTTTCTAAAGCTGCAGTCGTCATGCGCACTGATCCACCATGAGTAGTGACCTGCAGAAGTGATCCATGTCATTAATTCAGGGATATCTACATCAATTTAATATTGGTCTAATTACAGATTAGTTTAAATAAGGAGGTAATTGACATAATAATGATAATGATACAAATACCATAGAAGTGCTATATCTCATGAAAAAAATTACTCTGAGAGAGAGAGAAAAATTACCTCTCTGGCATCGGGCAGATTGGGTGCTCTGCGGTCAGTTCCTGCTTGGCCAATTCCCTGGTTCCGCGCCGAGTAGTCTGCCGCAATGACAAACTCGGAAAGTGTGACATCCGAAGTGCCACCAGACTCTAATGGGATGTGGTTGTCACGGAAGTACTCGAGCAGGTCAAATATGGTTGCAAAGGAGAGGTGTTGCACGCGACATGCACCATCTGGATTAATGGTCATCCTAAGATGCTGTAAGGGGGAATGGGGTTGTCACTCAGGTAGTAGGTTGCAAAACAAGCTAGATCATATAACATATTACATATTAGGAGGATTTAAACAGTATCTTTACTCTTGGTGATCTAGGGTTTTTATTAATCAATGGTTAGCGGAGATGAAATTTGGCCTTTGATCTTTACATTTTCTCTTCTGGTTTCTTATTGTTTTAATAAATCTTCTTGAGAAGGATATCATACTAAACATGAGGTTTTGCTAAATACATTCAAATTTACAATATGTGACCTAGCACCACCAATGAGCCTAAAGTTGCCAGGTGAAGTTTCCCAACTGACAGCACTTCTGGGTTCTACTTGGCATCAGCTTTTCAACAATGCAAGGATGAAGGGAA
>NW_028234404.1:22334849-22339849 GCF_977035675.1 Penaeus japonicus | reverse complement strand
ATTATCCTTCAACTTTCACAGATAACTCCCTATCAGCAGGAATTCAATATGTCAGATGCACATCAGTTGTCAGCAAGGATAGCGCTTTTGAATTTTACCATATGGATCTATTTTTCTTTCCCATACACCTGTAGCTGATGAGTTCAGGAAAATAGTGTAGAGATTTTAAGAACTTGTAACAATTAATCTTATCACTGGCTTCTTATATTATGAGGTGGTCATTGTACTTTTTATCAAATATATTGCTATTCTGAAACTGAACTTAGTATTTAAAAAATTGTCTTATTTAAAAAGCTATCTTCTATAACAATTGTTTTTGACAGCTTTGATGTGCTTCATTCTTTAAACTATTGCAGACAGAAATATATTTGCTTGCCCAGACACCAGGATGGGCACTAGTGCCACTTGTGCGGCACCACAGATGAAACTTATTTCAGAGCAAGGAAACTTTACACTACATATCACAACCTATCAGGCTCTATCAATGTTGCAGTAGTCCAAAATTGCAGTATAGAGGCCATACCAGCTCATTATGTTTTTTATACTCATTGCAATAGAAGTATTAATTTTATGGGAGAACAAAGAGCAATTTTTTTTTTTTTTTTTTTTTTTTGTACTTTCATAAAACAAATATGAAAGAAATATCCATCCACAGCCAAGATTATATGAAGAGACCAGGAAAATGAAGTAAACCTGTGTTTAGGACTGTGAGTGCCATAGTAAGGGCAGCTAGACTGGCACAGGGACACATTGTAGACACTGGGCATGGTCTGGGTCATCTTCCTCTTCTCACTTTGCTTGCACATTCTACATAGGCGGTAATTTAGAGCAGGACATCAGCATCTAGTTGTGTGTCATAGCTCTCAGAAGATAGTTCTTGCTCAAACCATGACTGAGTGCCATAATTTCTCGCTGGTCCTAAGAAAGAGTGGTGCCATCTGTGTTTGGGATTCTCAACTAAACTTATTTTGCTGAATATTATGGCAGTTATGGTAATCATAATTTCAATAGTCATCATCAGTCACTAAATAGATTTATACTCATAGTACAATAAAGAAACACACATATCCATTCTCCCCGAATGTCAAAAATGCCATGACAACTATCATCATATACGTCATGACGCCCCCGCATCAGGCCAAAAATTTATGCATCATATATGTCATGACACCCATCCCCAATGGGTTAACATCAGCCCAATCTTTTATTTCTTCTTAAAATACATCATAACTAATACATCAGCTCATAATTACCTATAACTAAATAAGATTTATTACACCTTATATATTTTGTATATATACTACGGCTAATATCTGTTCTATTCACGTCTGTTGTAGAGTATTGCCAGTAGGACTTAGTCTTCTTTGTTTGCCTATTCTCATGGTGGCTACACTTAGTTTGTGTTTAGTGTTTCTCTAAAGTTTTGTGTTGAGACTTATTAGAAAGTTCAAAAACCCATATCTTCAATGATGTTCTGTATGGCTATATTTGTGCAATGTTAAATTTTGGTACTTCTGCATGTTTTCATAGAAACTTATTTTCTTTAAACTAAGAGATAAGCAAAATGAGCCAAAGAAAATTTTAAGTTGATATCTCTTAACCCAATCCAAACAGGCCCAGCGAGAAGTGGCAACCCTCTACGTCAGGCCTATGCAATATTGCATTGGGAAGGTCACACTGGTGTGTCGCACCGTCATCAGGCATTTAGCCATGTCACACGGGTGTGACACACCGTCATCATTGGGTTAATTACTAGTTCTTCATGTAGTTAAGTATCCCCAAGTTTTCTACAAATTTTGATCTTCAGTCTATGGGAAACAGGTTTGAAGATATTAAAAAAAAAATTTGTACATAATCACTAATCAGTATATGGGGTACACAGTTCAACACTCATTCCCCGCCAATAGACTTTATTTTGCTCCAATAAAGTTGATCTTATATCTGAAGTATGGTTTAGCTTTCCTATCCTTTAATTTCCATGATATACTGATCTCAACACTACTACATGGAGAATGCAGAAATTCTTTTTCTCTTGTTTTCTTTATACAAAATTAAATGATGTATACAAGACATCATGAACAACATGTACATTCTCATAAAAAATAACTCAAGAGGTTTTTAACCTGTTAACGACGGGTGACAAGATATCCCAACAAGTGGTAGCAGGGTCTGCCAACAGGGATGAGATATTTCGTCTTGGCTATCCTCTTGGCCGGCACGCCCAGTGAGCAGACATATAACACTTAGCCGCAGCCAGTGCGGGCAAAAAACCCGAGGCGTTAGGCTTATGCGTTTGAAATATCCCACCGTTTCAACCGTATAGAGCTAAAATAGCCCCTTCGATAACAGGTTAATACCATGAAACATGAAATCAATTCAAGTGAGAATTGTATGTATCAAGGATTCAGGCAACTAGAAAATCAGAGAATTATAATTTGGCAAATATATGGCTAGGAATTGTTTTGGGCTAATAGAACACTCCAAGGTATGAGATGCAAATATTGCAAGCATTTTCCTTAAATACAATTAAAATTACCTTAAAAATGACCTAATCCTACAAGTGATGATGGTGATGCCAGCAAATAGCAATACCTACTTCCTTTGCCTTAAATTATTTTTTCAACCATATGTCAATATACCATATAGGGTAAGTGTTCTGAAAGCCTGGACATCCCCTAATGACCTATATACCAACTCTCCTGCAGAGACCAAACATCTTCCCCTACACATATTCTGGAAAGATATAACTTGTAGATCTCCCTAGCAATTTATGGTCCATCTCCCCCTAAAAGCCTGATATCCCCAAAGTTTGTTGAATGGGGACGTGATAAAATGGACACTAAGAGATTCACAACATAAATGAACATCAGTTTCATTGATGTAATCTAAGACACATCATCTATGATATTTCCGTCACAAACCAAATTTAGAGGTTTTAATCTAGAAATATATTGCTTGCAGAAGCTCAGTATAAATATAAATGATGAATAATCATCTCATACATTTTTGTGTTAGCTGATAAGCACTTGTTTGGATAGGAATCATTTATCAGATAAGAAGCAATTCCTGGACATTTAATTAATCTACAGAAGTTATCCCATTAAGGACAGGTGACAAGATATCATGTTAAGTGGTGGCAGGGTCAGCCGACGGGACAAGATATTTCATCGAGGCTATCCTCCTGGCCAGCACACTGGGTGATCGGGCATATAGACCTTGGCCGCGGCCAGTGAGAGTGAGAAGCCTGAGGCGTTAGGCTTATGCGTTTGAAATATCCCAGCGTTTCGACTATTTAGAGCCAAAATAGCCCCGTTGTTAACCGGTTAATCAAAAGACAAATCATAATATTGCTTATTGTTCTGGGCTTTCAATGCTTAGCTTTGAAGTAGCTTGTTGCTGGTTGTCAAATCATAAGTACATGTGTGTATTTGTTATATTGATTGTGATTTGGTATAAACAGTGACGATGCACTAAGGAGGTTTATGATCTAATAATGAACTCGATCATGGTTTAATCCTGCCAAACATTGAAGATATTTATTAACCTTTTTATTGTAGCACTATCAGGTGCATAGGTAACCATGATTGCTTTACAGGCAGCACTGCATGTGGGCCAATATATTATAATAAAACCAATATATCTTATTCTGCTTTAGGCAGATATCAATCATGTATTCTATCATTTGTGTCCCTTCCCCACCCAACATATAGCAAAAAAAAAGAACATTGGATTTCTTCAAATTACATCAAAATAATTGAGAAATTATGAATCTT
This sequence comes from Penaeus japonicus, assembly GCF_977035675.1. Taxonomy (NCBI): domain Eukaryota; kingdom Metazoa; phylum Arthropoda; class Malacostraca; order Decapoda; family Penaeidae; genus Penaeus; species Penaeus japonicus. Next base: position 22,336,076 of record NW_028234404.1, on the reverse strand, counting down.
GTCTGTGAAACTTATAGCTGTCATTTACCAAAATTTACCAAAATTTACCGAAATTCCCCCAAGTACGTCTGAGCAGAAGAAAGGAGTGTTGCTAACTTGGCAACTAAAGATTTGAAAGAAAAATTAACACAGGATTCATTCTAATCACATCAAAATAAATGAGAAATTATGAATTTTGCCTGTGAAAATCACAGCTATTATACAAAAAAAAAATGACAAACCATTGTCCTAACCACCAGAAAAAAACTACTGAGGAAAATTAACTTTCTCTCAAATCTAAATCACATCATGTGTTTAAAAAAATATACATGATTTGAAATTTCTATGGTAGACTGTATAGAAATTAGGTAAATGTTAATAGCATATATACAATGTTTTTTTTTCTAACAACTATGTTCAGTGTGTTCTATCCAAATCCACTTCCACATAGCTAGATCTCTGATGGAAGGCATAAAATCTCATGTCCAACTTGATAGTGGTGTAGAGTTATAGAATCGCCAGAAAATGACCAACAAACCGTGTACATTCTGCTAAGATAGAACTTACACTTTATTTGTTTCCTTATTTGATGAGAAACTGCCAGTCTTCAAGCTCCATCCTGTTGGCATTGCCAAAGCATCAACAGGTGCAAGACTTTCCTTGGCATATGTAACTAGCCTATCCTTGACCTGTAGTCTTCATGTATCTGATTTGCAAATAAGGTAAAACGTTTCTTATATAATCGCTTGAGACAGTGTAACACTGTCAATAATAATAATAACATACCTTGGGTGGTGCATAAAATTCCAGCATGTGTCCAGCTGCAACCTTGACGAGGGCCATGCGGCACTTGAGCCAGTGCGGCCGCCCTTCCTGAGTGTCACCAGCCAGGAGGTGCACAGTCCCCTCACGCACGCACTCCACCGCGAGCTTCACTGTGCGCGCCTTGTGTCTCTCGTTCTTGGACTGCTTGTCGTGGTGTGGAGAAAGCTCCACCTCGTCTGAGTGCTGCTTGAGGAAGATGCTCTTGCCCTTCTTGAGGCCCTTGAAAGACAGCCTCCTGAAGAAGGGTCTGTGGGTCACGCGGGGCGACGGGGACTCCCCGCCCTCGTCGCTCGCTGCCGCAGCCTCCAGCAGATCATCGGCCGAGGCTGACCTTGGGTTGGTGGCCGAGGCTGACCTTGGATTGGTGGCCGAGGCTGGCCTGGGGTCGCTGGCCTCGCCGACACCGTTGCGGACCTTGACGCC
>NW_028234404.1:22319849-22322349 GCF_977035675.1 Penaeus japonicus | reverse complement strand
CAAGTGATTGACCTTGTACTTAGATATGTGGCCCTTCATTCCTTTCTGCTTTTGATACATTCCAATGGAGTTATTCACTCTGTAAACACTATTTCCATGCCTAAGAAGTGCTTTCTCTCCATTACTCTTTCCCCTCTGAGAGAAATCTGACTTCAAGCGATTGATCTTGTATTTGGATATAATCCCCTTGGCAGCCTTCTGTTTCAGTGACAATCTAATACTATTATTGACCACTTTATAGACATTATTCACATTTCTCACTTGAGAAAGACCACAGAATTTGGAAGACCAACACTTAATAGGTTTAGCTGTTGCATTCCTCACCATTACATTGGCTTTGAATACCCCAGAATTTGATCTTCTCCTGACTAATTTTGTCTTTGATATCACAAAAAATTTCTTTCCTTTCTCTGCATTTGTTTTGCTATTAGCAGATTTTGTGGCTTGATTTTCAACCTCTTCAGTCTTATTTGAGGAGCTGCTACTAGATTTTCTTCTGACAAGTTTAGTCTTTGTCTTCAATGTGTATTTTGGGTTGCCCGAACTAGCATCTTTACTCAGGTTGCTTGAGCCAGAGAGCTGTCTCACAAGTTTTGTTCGTGATTTAACAAGGTAGCGCTTCTTCAAACCTGAGCTGGTTGAATATTTCCTAGCCTGTGCAGGAAATTTAAGCAAGGGTTGAGCCACCGTACTAACACTTTTCTTTATCACTCCAATGCGACCCTTTTCTGATGACATGCTACTTGATCGCCGCCGCACCAGCTTTGTCTTGGAGATGACTTTGAACCTTGAAACTTTCTTTGGAGTTTCCTTAAGATTTTTTAGCAGACTTTTCTTGGCAACAACAGGCTGTGATGCTGCTTGTTCTGACTTTGTCTGTTGCTCTGGATACAGTCTAGTTAATTTCATTGTCTGCAGATTCCCCACAGGATTACAGGTACTTGCTATTGATTGAATAAGTTTAGGGTTGACTAAAATGTTGGAACTTTTAGCAGAGGTAGCTCCTAATTGTGATTTTCCACTTTCTTGTGAAAGTTGAGTATTCATTTCAGGTACTTTGTTCCCACTCTTTGTGAAAATCCTATTTACATTACTATAACTACTACACAGAGTTTGACTTGCATTTTGTTGCAAGTTACTTGTCTGGTTTACTTTATATACACTATGATTCAGGACCTTCTTTGGGCTTGTGACAAGACCCTTACTAGCTGTCCATGAATATGGAGATACTTTTCTATTGATATTCACTGGCTGACTGGGATACAAACCCTTATACATAGGGTTAGATATAATTTTCTTTTGGATGGCAAAATTACCTACATTATGTCTTTGGTTTTCATGTCTTGCTGTCAATAAATGCAAAGACTTTCCTCCTGTGGATTTGGAAGAGTTGGCAGCAACATCACTTTTGATGGAAGATAAATTAGGGTTGGTTGCCATAGACTTATTGCCCTCATATTTATACTGTGTCTGGGCTCCAGTGGCTAATAACTTGGTGGCAGGATATTGAGCCCTTGATGTAGAAACTATAGTGGGGTATGCAGATGCCACTTGCTGCTGTCTGTAATGTGCAGGGTCTACCCTGGATATGCTGGATGCATGTGATGGGTAATAGTTATGCCTTGGATGCAGAGATTGGTTCTGGCTGATTAAATTCTCTGATGGAACAGGTCTTGATTTCTGGAAGAATGCTGGGTTTACATGAACTCTTGTACCATTTGGAGCTTTGTTTTTATTTGGGAGGAAATCTGGATTTACATGGATGTTCTTTTGTTCATCTGGGGGATCCATAACCATCTGAAAATAATATAAATATTAGCAGAATAAAAAAGAAATGAAATATCACAATATGAATAAGTACAGATTGAGAGACAAGCACTTAAAAAATGCTTCTACTACAAATACAAATTTCCATGTACATTTTTAAACACCCATAAAATCTAAGTTCAACCAATGGCCATCTCTCCCTCTTGTATGACAAAAAGAGGAAGCTGTTTGATGGATGCAGGCAACTGAACTGAAATGCTCCCAACAACCAAAATTTAGATCTACTACTCCTACTCCTACAACTAGCATTGTGTGGTAAATGAAGAAAATGTATTTGAAAAAAATGTCTTTTAATTCATATTCCAACAAGTTTTGCTTTGAAAATGTTTTTAAAATTGCTTGTAGTACCTGTAACAGAATTAGTCCAATATATAACAGAGGTACAAAGTTGGTACTAAACAAGTATCAGTGGAACCACCTACCTCTGCACATAGTACAAGGTAGGTAGTATATTGAATCAGAAGACTTCAATGAGATAGTTATTGCAATATGAAAATAAAAGATTCATTCAACCTATTAAATAAATTAGCACAATTAAAAGTGCTATTCACCATTGATAATTCATACATTACCTTTACCAGAACACTAAAGACAAGAAGGCTATGGTGGTCACTTGACTGCACCTATCACAATGTTTATTCATTTAGTAACAAGAAAAATATTTTAGAAATAA
>NW_028234404.1:22307349-22312349 GCF_977035675.1 Penaeus japonicus | reverse complement strand
AAAGGGCTTTTTGCGTAATCAAAACCCAACCCATAAACCTAACCTAACCTAACCTAGTTTTTGGGTTTGCCCTAGCCAAGGGGGGGCTTTGCCCCCCCCCTGGACCCCCCCCACTTTTAAGGCCACTGCGTGGCCGGTAACTTTCCGAAACGAACGTCCACCACCGACCACGGAACTGACCGATTTTTTGTCTGCCCTAGCCAAGGGGGGGCTTCGCCCCCCCCTGGACCCCCCCTTATTTAACCACTGCGTGGCAGGTTCACTTTCAATGACCGATTTTAGCCTGCCCTAGCCAAGGGCACTTCGTAGCATCTGACTTTTATCTTCGAATGTTACCACTTCTTACCTTAATTGGAGGCGTGTGAGGGGCCGGGTTGTAATTCACAGTTTTTGCACTCCATTTCCATTGGCAGAGCACCGTGGTCACGCAATGATTTCAGTGATGCAGCGTTATCTTTATAAAAAACCGTGATGAATTCCCATGGAGTGTACCTACGTCTTGCACACAATGTAGCCATCTCGAAACTGATTTTGAAATTCAAGCAAAGACCCAGACTCTATGTTCAATTGTCTGTGATTGGTCGATCATTTTGTCGGTTAGACCTATTGTTTCCCTATTGGTGCTATTATTATCACGTGACAGTATTGCCGTCTATCGATACTTTTTTGTATTTCCGCGGGGGAGGTTGGCGCATGCGCAGAGCCGATATTTTTCAGTCAGATGTTTGTTAAGACGGTGGAATCATCTCTCCCGTTAATCGTTTTTAATTATTTTCAAAATAATATATCTCGGTTATTTTTCGTTTCCAGAAGAAAAGAGCTTTTATGGGTTACGTCATAATTAAAGCTACGTCATGCCCAAAGGTTTGTTTTTTCGCTACGTGTGGTTGCGTCTTTATCCAACAATACCAGTATGCCATGCCATAGTGTGTTTACAAGTTTTACATATTGCATATATTTTATATAGTTTCATTCTTAAATTTTCTTTGTCACAATATACACACTCCACCACAATTTTTCTATTGTTGAATGGAAGTCTATGTTTTGCAAGGTTAAGGAATATTTGATTCAAAATGCATAACATAAGAAAACATGTATCTTCCCTGTGAAAATCACGATGCTAAAAATTTACCAAAGCTAGCTCTGACATAGGAAGGATAGCCTGCAGTTTGATAGTGGCATGGCACAGTGTCAAGCAATTGTTGCAGCCTCCATGCATTGTAATCCATGGCGTACGGGTGTAATAACATACATGTTGGCACCAATTAGGCCTAAAAGACAGGAGTCAATGCGTACATGACATAACATCGGGATCTGCTCACAGTTGAAGCACGTACACAGTCTTGAAGTATTATGGCTGTAACGGTGCTAGCTCTTGAGTGACAGGGTTCCAAAGTCAGCCCGAACCCACATTTTATAATGAAATTATGGAGAAATATTGTTTGGGCTAGTCTGCGCTACTCAGAGGGCAGAGAAAACCCTTTCCCTGTCCCTCTAATTTTTAGCCACTAGTGTCGTAAACCGCCCGCCTTGATGACCAGTTAGGTCGTTAGGTGCCCTGCCAGCAATGGGTTTACCCACTAACACCAGATGACAAGATATCATGTCCAGTGGTGGCAGTACCTGCTGCTGGGATCAAGGTATTTTGTCATGGCTATCCTTTTGGCCACTGCACTGGGTGTTGGAGCCAAAACATCCCCATCGGCAGCAGGTTAAGATAGAGCTTGCACTGATTCTATAATTGATACATCACTGAGGTCTGCAGACTCTATCTTTCTAGAATATACTTGGTGATAGTTTGTTGGTCTTGTGAAATCTTTAACATCACAAGGTATAAAATGTCTACGTAAAGGGCACTAATATTAAGGAATTGGGTACTAATTGATTGCTGTTAATGTGTACAGACCACATATAGTAGTGTTAGTCTGTATTGACCAACAATAAGAATGGGGCTGGCTATAATTATACCAGGGAACTTGCAAGGTGAAGAAATACACAATAAGATAGTATCCTCTTTAAAACAGACCCATTTTACCCTAATTATTAAACTCCTTTATTTCATTACAAGAAAGCTTCAATTGTAGTGACCAGAGAAATCAAGTTTGTATTACTTTGTAACTTCATCTTTATTTTTTCTCTCTTTTCAGAGTTGATTGCCTTATAACAACTGCAAAATGAAGTGTTATTACGAAGTCTTGGGTGTTAGCCAAAGAGCCACAGATGATGAGCTCAAAAAATCATATAGAAAAATGGCTCTGCAGTGGCATCCAGGTATGTAGAGGATGACTCTTTTTACTTTTTATGTGTGTGTGTGTGTGTGTGTGTGTGTGTGTGTGTGTGTGTGTGTGTGTGTGTGTGTGTGTGTGTGTGTGTGTGTGTGTGTGTGTGTGTGTGTGTGTGTGTTTGTGTGTGTTTGTGTGTGTGTGTTTGTGTGTGTGTGTTTGTGTGTGTGTGTTTGTGTGTGTGTGTTTGTGTGTGTGTGTTTGTGTGTGTGTGTGTTTGTGTGTGTGTGTTTGTGTGTGTGTGTTTGTGTGTGTGTGTGTGTTGTGTGTGTGTGTGTGTGTGTGTGTGTGTGTGTGTGTGTGTGTGTGTGTGTGTGTGTGTGTGTGTGTGTGTGTGTGTGTGTGTGTGTGTGTGTGTGTAAACGAATAAATAACTGTGTGTGTATATATATATATATATATATATATATATATATATATATATATATTATATATGTGTGTGTGTGTGTGTGTGTGTGTGTGTGTTTGTGAGTTTGTGAATGAAAGTGTGTAAGGTTGAGAATGTGTGAGTGTGAGTGTATTTGTAAGTGTGCAATGTGTGAATGTGTGTATATTTGTTTGTTTTTCCATATTTATATGTGTGTGTGTGTGTGTGTGTGTGTGTGTGTGTGTGTGTGTGTGTGTGTGTGTGTGTGTGTGTGTGTGTGTGTGTGTGTGTGTGTTACCATTAATTTTTATTGATTCTTATACTTGGTTACTTTCAGATAAAAATCCTGATCGACTTGAAGAGGCAAAGAAACAATTTCAGATAATTCAGGCTGCGTATGACACACTGAGTGATCCACAAGAAAGAGCTTTTTATGACCGAAATCGTGAAAATATCCTTAGAGGCAAAGGTAGGAATCTAGTACTTAGAAGTATTTAGGTAGTGATAACAAGCTATGGATTACATTTTTATATATATATTCATTCTTTCTTCCTTTATAGAAAAATATAATTCTTAGTCTTCCTATATGTACCAGGATTTATAAGATACCAGATATACATATGTATATAATTTGTTCGTATTCCAGTCTTTTACGAAGAACTAACCAAACTTCATTTTTTTACAGAGGAAGATTTGGACTCAAAACCAGATAACATTGATCTCTTTGCATATTTTTCTTCACAATGTTATTCTGGTTTTGATGATTTGGAGAAAGGGTTCTACACTGTGTATAGGTAATGAAGAAAACAATGCTGTTTGCTGAAGTACCAAACTTTAGCCCCATCAAGTTCTTTATATATGAAACTTATTTATCCATGAATTGTAAGTTGATTGTTCATTGTTCACAAATCTAACTATTGAATTTATTTGTAATCATAGATGTACAAAATTTTCAGACAATTGTTTGAGAAGATTGCAGTAAAGGATATGCAGTATATGGATGATGACGAAGAGATTGTCATTCCAAACTTTGGGAAAAGTGACTCCGATCTGGAAGTAAGTGAGATTGATAGATGATATACAGTAGAGGCTCTTTTTTATGAACTCATTCCTGTAATGCAAAGCTATGAATCAATTTGACTTACATATAACAGAAATCCAGGTACAAGAAAACAGTGTATACTTAGAATAGGAAAATCCTATACTAAATAATATAAATGTATATTATTATGAACTACAAATTTTCCAAGGAACTTGTATTTTGATATTTATATATATTTTTTTTTCCTCCTCCAGGAAGTTGCACAGTTCTATGGTTACTGGTCAAGCTACTGCACTTCAATATCTTTTGCTTGGGTTGATGAGTATGACATCAGGGAGGCCCAAGGAATGGGACGCTGGGTGGAAAAGGTAAAGCAGTTACTTTACTGAGAAAGTTTAGCTATGATAATTTTCTATTAAGAATTGAAACAGATGAGATATTTTAGATTGGTAATTACATAGTTAAATAGTTGCAGTTAATAATTTGTATTTTTTTTTTTTTACCTACCTCTCAGAAAATTGAAAAAGAAAATAACAAGGTTCGGCTAAAGGCTCGTAAAGAGTTCAATGAACAAGTAAGGTCACTAGTTGCCTTCGTTCGAAGACGTGACAAACGCTGGGAAGCTCGTAAGGTAAGACACATTTTTATTTATTAGAAATGATTCTTATATTATATTAGTTGATCATTTTTTAAAGCTATACAAGTACTTCTTTGTTAATGGATTAAAAAAGACAATTAGGAGTAAACAGAATTATTGTGGAATTATTTTCCCTCAAACTCAAATTTACAAATTCATCATCATCATCTCCTTCCTACAGAAAATGCTTGAAGCCAAAGCTGCAGAAAATGCCAAGAAGCAGAAAGCAATGCAGCAGAGGCAGAAGGAAGAGAGGCTGAAGATGATGGAGGAGGATATTGCCCTTGAGAAAGCAAAGATGGCAGCCTACGAGGATGAACTTCGTGTAAGTAAAGTAAAGGCCCCTTGAGAGTCACTTTATAAGTTGCTTTCTTGTTTGCTACCATATATATCTGCAACATTAAATTCTCCCATAATGGGACTTAAGCTTTCATATATGAACTAGGTATGTAATATTTAGTACAGTCTGCTTTCACGATTCTCATTAGCAATCACTGAGTTTGCAATATACTCTCCAGTTTTGAAACAGAAGTTAAAGAGTGTGTGTGTTTGTTACAGGCTCTAGAGGAGAAGTTTGCAGAAGAATGGGGTTTATCAGAATACGAAGATAGTGATGCTGAAGGGGATGAAAATGTGGAAATTGCCAACGGGGAAGAGCAACCTGAGGGCCAA
>NW_028234404.1:22287349-22302349 GCF_977035675.1 Penaeus japonicus | reverse complement strand
AAATTACTGCTAATCATTGAAATATATTGTTTGCATTTAGTACATTTATTGTGTAAGATACTGTGGTATAAATGAAAAACTTACATTGTTCATTGCATATTTTGACTCAAATAAAAATTCTTACTATTTTGTTGATTATGATAAAAATATTTTATAGGACAACAAGACTTTTTAAAAGCAAATATAACAAGAATTTTGAAAGAGGAAATATAACTATAGAAAAATAATTTTGGATATTGTTGTATGTTGCAAATAGAACAGTATTTGGACCTACTCAGAATAACATAACATAAAGTGTGTTATACACCACGAAAAGATAATGAATATTAAAAGAAGAATCTGCAGCTGCATCCTTCCTTATCCCCGAGTCCTTCCTGCTGGTTATCTGTTATTATCACTGTTATCACTCACCTCACATACCAGTCTTCATGAAGGAGGAGAAATATAAATGCATAAACCAGAATCGTTTGGCAACAAAACTAGAGAGTATTTTGAAGTGTAAAGGTAACAGACATTTCAACCTAGGATGACAAAGTGGATGGAATGAAATACTAGTGGAATGTCACAGAGAAGATAATGGGAACAGGAATTTGCAGTTTAGATAATAAACATAAATGGAAAGGCTATAAATTATCCATATACAGAAAAATTATGTAAGCCTAATGGAGGGTTTGCATGTATGAGGGCACTGGACAAAAGAAGATTATTATGAATAAAGATTAGACATAAGAAAACTAAGTAGAATGTAGAATGAGAATTACTGAAATGATGCCTAACATAAGAAGAAAGAGACATGGTAAGGAGCTGGGAAGAAATGGGGAAAAAAGTAAAAAAAGTATTGACCTGAAGTGAATTTTAGATGGGCACATCAAGGGACTGGTATAGTACCCATTTATTTGGAATTTAACAGTACACAGCATTATGAGCTAGCATGATTTTCTTGTTCCATCTCACAGTCTCACAATCAACTTACCAGAGCTTTTCAACACATTAACCTAAATGGGATCTTGGTTGGACAAAGAAATCAATTGATAATCTCCCTTCAATGAAAACCTTTGTGATATGTGTCTACGTGAGATTACAAAAACATCATCACACTAAATAGGATATCATTTGCTTGTTTTCAGTAATAGATAATCAAATGATTATGCTACTAGATTTCATACATTCCTGTTTGGGATCCAATCACACAAAGAATTTTCAGGGGCCGGGGTTATCGTATGAGTTATACTAATAATCATGTCATTTATAAAACACACACATTTTTGCCCCACTGATCGCCTTATGGCTTTTATGTCTTTAATTTTGGACATGCATGGGCAATAGTACTGGTACAAATCAACATATTGGATAGAACGGGTTCTACAATCTGATATACACTGAACATTAGTCTGAATACTGATAAACTAGAGGTAGTCGTCTGGAAAACAAATGTATTGTTTCTAATAATCCCTCACATAGTTAACACTCCTTGTTTTCCTGAGCCATTGGAGCCAACTTGATGTAATCTATAAAGATATTATAGTCAGTGGCATAACTAGGTGTCTGTCATCGGGAGACACCTCAGGAACACCTAACCACCCCTAAGAAACATTCTGAGGCCACATGAAATGGGTGTTGAGGCATATTTTCAGATCAGCCGATTGCCTGACCCTGTCCTCACTATCCTGCTGCCACTGCCCTCCCCATCATCACTCCTACCCCTATCGTCATTACCCTATCCGAACCTAAGAAAAGGAATTCATTAATTCTCTGACCTGGACACCCTTCTCTCTTGCTGGATACGTGTGAATTCAGAATAATAGGATGGCATATGCTTGATCCAGACGGGGGAGGTAGCTGCCTCTTTTGCTCCCCAAGCGGACGCCCATGTGGTGGCGTTAGGAATCGAAACAAGCGATGAATATTGTGTATTAGAAAAAAATAACACCTCTACTGCACACTTGAAATAGATATGAAATTAATAGATGACATAGATGGCAGATGACCTTTTGGTAGTTGTAAAATTTGAATCAAAAGTAGTCAATTCTAGAACTGTATCCTATTTCAAAAAAAGAATAAAAAACTACATACGCTACTGTTATTATACATCGAATTAAAGTCAAATCGTGTGCTAATTTTTCACAGTAGTCTATCCATTTACCTGGTTCTTCAAAATGGGAGGGCGCCACCCTGAAATGGAGGGGGCGCATGCCCCCGCAGTTCCGTCATTGATTATGACTCAACGCTGTCAATACCGTCATAATTATTATGGGCCTTGTGTATAGGGGTAGATCTTAAACATAAGCTATAAGGTCAACATATGACACGCTCATAATGTTGCATAGACCGGTATTCCCAAAGCAAAGTACACGCTCAGCTCGGGGGAAATACGACAGTCATAAAACACTAGCAATACGTTGATGATTGGACTCTTACTATTCAAAACATTTAATGGCAATGGTAGTAAGAAGGTAACACAAAAATAATGAGTACAATGCGCGCCAGAATAATAGTCGCTATATGTGCGCCGATCACAAATGCAGTCAAAAATAATCCTTTCATTAATTAAATGTCTGTGAAACCTCGATTCAGTTCGTACGTCTGAAAGATTAGTGAAACATTTTGCGCGCATTTTGCCACATGTGTTCATGGACACCTGTTGGCATTTCCCAAGATATATTTAGAAATGGTTACACGGAAAATTCAACAAGCGTAGAATACTTCCATTAACAGTGTGGACAAGCTACATGCCTTAGTGAAGATGATCATTGATAAGGGTAGATGTATGTGGATGGATAAGACATTTCATGGCGATGGCAACGCAGTGTAAAAGTAAATCTGTTATTCGCCAGATTATATAGTATGATATGCAAATAGTCTGGGTCAAGTTTGTTATGTTAGCGGCGGTTCTCGTTCACATCCTAGGCATATAGATTTTGCAATAGAACGAAGATGCTCTACGATATCAAAGCGATGTGCTGGTGTAGTGTGGTTTAGGTAGTGTTGCAGCTTCGTTTAGTAAAGTAGGTATTGCGGTGACAAAATGCGTGATGTTGCACCATGGCGTGTCTAGAACTGTCTAGGTATAGTGGTTGCACTGATGTTAGGTTGCGTGATAGCAGTGGTGCAGTATTAGTTAAGATATCTTGAAGAACATGATCACGGTCATGAAAGCAAGTACTGTCAAAGTAGGCATTTAATTGGAGAAGTCAACCGATGTTAATGTTTCGCGAGTCGTTAGCATTCGCGTGGAATATGAATTAGAAGGGAAGTACTTGTGCTGTTGCGCCCCCTTTCCCTTGGTATTTCGCTTTTATATCACAAATCTAGGGTTGATTAATATCACTCAACTTACCCAAAAGGGGATATTGAAAAAAAAGGTAGAAAAACAACAACAACTAAAGTGTGGGCGTTAATTAGTTGGGTAATTTAAATCAGGATAATCGACTTTAACAGAAAAATAAATTGGTAACGTGACGTGTTAAGAATATCTGTTTATGCCTGCAGTTTTAATTACTGTGGAGAGGAATTATAATGAAACTGGGCTAATCATGCCTTATATTGTATATTTAATCACATAACTCAACACATACAAAAATAATTTCTTATACATATTTCTCATAGCAATGACTCTGACACTCTGAAGATTTCTGTCTCCATTCTTCTTTCTTCTTTGTGAGTCGGTCGTGACGTGTTAGTCTTGAGCAGTCATGACCTGAGCATCCAGTCTGGAGTTCCGGCCTTAAACTCAGCCTTTGAACCCGCTCCTGAGAATTAACTTTACTTAAGGAAAGTTTAACAGGGATTAATCAGCAATCTCACTAACATTTGTGAGACATAACATCGAAAGTTTTCATAAAATTTACCATAGTCACAGGTTCAAAAAACGATAATAATTTATCACTCTACAAGATTACAAGTTTTATATACTAAATAAAATCTAAGTTTCACTGTTAATATATTTTTTTACAATATACCTATTACATTATAATATGTCAATCAAGTACTATCCTATCCTATCTGGTTTCCCATTGCTGGCATAACAGAAACGAGTGCACTAAACCAAGTGTAACTTAATATTAACCACACAGATACTCTTGATTACATTAATAATTACATGGAGTAAATTATACATAGTATTAATTGCATATACTGACAATATAGTGGAAAACACATAGTGGAAAACACATAAATTCCAATTCCTTAGACGGATTTCGGTCATTAATTATCTCCATAACATCCCGATCACTACACGCTCCTCGGGTTTGGTAGACCGAAATTCGTCTAGATATCAACAGTTGTCCTTCTAACCAAACATGATTACACTCTTCCCAGCTGATTTTTCTACCGTAGGGACATTAAACAACATTTTCCAACACTCATATTCTTCTCCTTCGGGACGATACACATTCTCCATATCGAGGAGGTCGGAAAATAGTGAAGACTGCATGATGTCTTTTATGAACTTCGTACTATACTGTCACACACATCCCGGGGGACTCCACGTAAGCTAGTCCAGAGTTTCACTTATGTAAAAATAACAGGTCCTAACAGACGTGAGGGGTCGTGTCAACTTTCCCGCGCCCTATATTAAATCTATGATACAGATTTAGGGAATACTGACCAAACATTCATTCTGCTAATTTTGGAATGTTATACAACACCCTGGCTCGGAATGCTATGAACAGGTCCGCCCGGTATCAGGTCTCTTGGGTAGGGACCTTCAGATAGACACTTTCCTTACAACCCCTCATCCTATATCCCTTATAGTTAAATTGTGCACTCGCCGAAAATCACCAAATCTCAAGAAAAAAAAAAAAAAAAAAAAAACAAGTCATCTTGTACATAGTGAAAGACACACCCATGGATTTAGGGAGTGCTCGATTTGACTTAACTTAGCTTCTACGCCGCCCATCCATTAGGGACTGTAGTCCCTCTCCCTCCTCTCTTAAATATGTCACGCAATCATCTCAGTATCATTACCAGCATTACATAAGGTAATCAAGCAAAGTATATTGTTTTAAGAGGTACGAGAATAATATTCGATCAAAAAAGTGAATATCTTCTATGTAAATCTTAGGCATATTACACCCTAATGACGAAACCAACATTATTTACACCGATTATTGTGGTGATGAACTAGGCCCGAAGGTAGATGTTATCAGGAAGATTTCAGAAACGAACCCTAAACGGAAAATCCAGCACATCTGTATCAGACACATAAAGGCTTAATGCACTCAGAAAGGCAGGGATTTACGAAAGAAGTTCACATTTTAAACTGAATAGTATGTAAGGGACCGCTCGCTGAAACCCATGATCAAGTAGCAACTCTTAATCAAATAGATAATAGTTTAATGCCATTTAGCGATAAAGCGACAGTTACAGGAGACAGGAGGACCAGACTACCTAACATAATTGAAAAGCTTGAATGGAGCCACTTAACCACCGAACAGAGAGAGAGCTCATGGATGTCATCCTGGACAATAATAGTCAGCTATTCATCCTTGGTGAGAATGAGTTAGGTAGATTAAGTTTTAGAATGACATATCTCAACAGTTGACAACGAACCTGTTAGAATGCCTTTGTACAGACACCCGGAACAGACAAAGAAGTTTATTGCCGAGATGATCCAGAATATGTTAGATCAGATTATTGAGGACTTAGCGACATCTTATTTATCTCCCATAGTTTTAGTAAGTAAACCCGATGGATAAAAAATGTGTATTAATTATAGAGGGATTAATAGAAGAGTAAAAATTGATGTACGCACCTTACCCCATTTGGATGAGTTACTTGAAGAAAGTGCTAGAAAGAAATTCTGTTGCAATCTAGATATTAAGGTTGCATATTTTCAAGTAATGTTAGATGAGTCCTCCAGAAACCCAAACTGCCTTTTCTGATGAATTTCATTTGTACCGCTTTAAAAGGTTGCCATTTGGCTTATCTATCAGTCCCGCGGTATTTAGTCGTACGATGCAAGAAGTGTTAGGTCATTTATTCAAGAAGGGTTGGTGTAAAGATTTTTTAGATGATGTAATAAGGGCTGACTCTTTTCAACAACTCGTGGATAGGTTAATAGAAACATTTAAAAGATTGGAGGAACTTGGGATGAAGTTAAATTTGAGTAAATGCGACTTTGGGAAGAAGGAAAAAAAATTCCTGGGCCAAATTGTGTCAGAAAGGGGAGTAAGACCCGTCAAGAAAAAATGTGGAGGCAATGAATAAAATGCCATCCCCTAAGAATGCCAAGCAGGTGAGACGTTTTATTGGGATGTGCATATTTTTTAGGAAGCACGACCTAGAATTTGCTTTGGTCGCTAGTCCTTTAACTAATTTAACCAGAAAAATTTTTAAGTACCATTGGTCATATGATTGTGAAAAGGCTTTCGTCCTCTTAGAGAAAAAGTTAGTAAGTGCACCTGTTTTGGTAAGGACAGATCAAATTAAGAAATTTGAGTTACATACAGATGCAAGTGACACCCATATTGCTGGAGCATTATTGCAAGTTGAGGAGGATAAAATTTAAAAACCCATTGGCTACTATTAAAAAATAATAAATGACACAGAAAAGAAATATATTATAATTGATAAGGAAGCATTAGCAATTATCAGTTCATGTATATTCTACAATCATTATTTATGGTGTAAACCCTTTACCATAATTACAGATCACCAGCCTTTAACTACGATTTTTAAGAAAAGAACCAGCTGCCCTAGAACGTCTAGATATATTTTGGAAATGAGAGACTATGTATACCAAATCAAATATAAGAAAGGTGACAAAAATACAGTGCCCCATACACTCAGCAGGCCGGTGGGAAGAATTGATGATAATTCACGAAATGCTTCCCAGTATAGAAATGATACACAATTCCTAGGGCTAACTAAAAGCAAGATAAAGGAGGCTCAGAGAGGGGATAAGACCTGGAAGGCATTAATAACTTTCCTAGAAGGCGGCAGTCTTCCTAAGAAAACACCGGGAAATAGGCCCTTTTACCATTTCGAGATGGATGACGAAATACTCTATCTTGAAAGAGAAGAATTAGGTAAGGTAAGATCAAGCTTGGTTGTTCCCAAAATTCTCGTGTTAATAGCTTGTTCTATCGCCCATAATGACAGCCATTTGGGTGAACGCAAGACTATTTCAAAAGCAAAACAGTATTTCTATTGGCCCACGTTACTACGAGATATCTGAAATTATGTTAAAAGTTGTAAGCTGTGTCAACAATTTAAAGGTCAGGGGGCAATAGTTCATCACTGGAAGGAATTACCCCCGGTAGAGGATAATTGCCAGAGAGTTGCAATAGATTTAATACACTTACATGGAAGTAGAGCTGGTCATGGGTACTGCTTAACGGTTATGGATTTATAAGGATTTATCCTTTTGAGGATTAAAAGCACTAGAGCCGTTGCTACAGCTTTCAAATTGGATATCTGTCGTTTCGGCAAGCCTCGTTTACTAATAATGGATAATGGAGGTGAATTTACAAGTTCTGAGTTCAAAGAGTTCTGTCAAAGAGCAGGGATTAAGCAAGGATTTACTATACCATACCGTCATAGAGGAAATTTTGTAATAGAAAGAGCTCACCGAACATTAAAGACTGTACTAGCAATCCTAAGCCAAGAACATCCTAACACGTGGCCAGAACAGAGAAGGTTCTAAACAAAGCCGTGCACACCTCATTAGGAACGTCGCCGTTCTTTGCATTTTACGGGAGACATCCGATTCGGGAGGTCCGGCAGTTGATATTACCCCTAGATGAGGACTTAGAAGACAGTGACAAGCTCGATGTAGAAGGGCTATTAAAGGAAACAATGAAAAGAAACACAAGGCAATATATTGATAGAGCAAACAGGGGTAGGAAAAATACTGTTCTAAAAGTTGGTGATTTGGCATGGGTGTATATAGAGCCAATTCCTGGTACTGCCATGAAACTTAACCGAAAATGGAAAGGATCCTATAAGATAATCAACATTGTGGATGGAGGAAGGGATTATCAACTGAAAAATGTCTTTGATGGTACTGTTATTGGCCAGTTAGATAAAATCGAGGAAAATTACCTTACAGCTGAAGACGAAAGAGAGATGCTAACCGACGTTATAGTGCGAATCACTCCGAAAAGGTTTCAAGATTTTGTAATGACATAGGGTACTTTATTTTTATTTGTTAGGTTGTATGATCATTTGTTTGACAATGATCCAAGGATTTACATAGAAGGTATGCACTCTCTTCTTCAGCTATAAGGTGTTTTTCCTCGATTTTATCTAAAATATCTTCTCTTTCAATGCAAGTTCTTAGCTTTTCAGAGGATCGATCAATAACAGTACCATCAAAGACATTTATAAGCCCTTCCTCCCTTCCTACTGTGAAGAGGAATTATAAACTGGGCTAATCATGCCTTATACTGTATATTAAATCACATGACACATACAAAAACAACTTCTTATACATATCTCTCATAGCAATCACTCTGACTCTCTCTGAAGATTCCGGTCTTCATTCTTCTTTCTTCTTCGTCTTGAGCAGTCATGACCTGAGCATCCAGTCTGGAGTTCCGGCCTTGAACTCAGCCTTTGAACCCGCTTCTGTGAATTAAATTTATTTAAGGAAAGTATAACGGATTAATCAACATTCTCACTAATATTTGTGAGACATAACATAGTCACAGGTTCAAAAAATGATAATAATCTATTACTCTCTAAGTTTACAAAAGTTTTATATACCGAATTAAATCTAGGATTCACTGTTAATATAAAACTTTTTACAATACATCTATTACGTATAATTACTACCAGTAAAATTATAATACGCAATTCAAGTACTATCTTATCAATGTATTTTATTATAACAATCTGTGGTTTCCCATTGCTGGCATAACAAAAATGAGTGCACTTACTTATAGTGGGTTTAATTTGGTAAACTCGGAATAAGGGACTTCGACTTCACCCTTATGGCGAGGAGGATGGCGCCTGAGACAATAGGCGAGGATGATGGCATCTGAGGCAAGATTTACGAGTATAAGTCTCCCTATTGTATATACATACATTTTTTATCTTTCTTTGAAAAAAAAAATTCTCATTATCCATTTCTATATATTAATTGAAATGTTAACCCTGCTGAAATACCCTTAAACTGTCACTAAATGAAGTACACTGCTCTCACCTCTAAGGTAGGACATAGAGAACCTCCTGCTCGTGTTCCCCTCGGCTCGCCTAGTGTCACCTTGCTCCGGGCGTAACCAGGTCTTTGAGCAGTCGCCCCTCACTTGACCACAAAGGCCCCTTTGTGTGACGTCATACATGACACGCCACCATTTTTTACACAGAACGTTGGTTCTATTCTCTAATTTTCATCGCGTTATCAATGCCCTGAAATATCTCATCTAGTGTCAAGTAATTCGTGATATCACATTTCATTAGTTAACTATCGGTTTTCAAACATACCGCTACAAGTACTCGTTTTTCACATCTTATGACAGCACGTTTTATGTTATACCGAAATGGGTAACCTCAGTAGATTACAATTCTATATTGTTGTTTTTCTTAAAATAATTCTTATTGTACATCATTACATAACTTTTGTACAATTTCCATGGGTTTATTCTAAACCAAGTGATAATATTAATCACACAGATACTCCCAATTACATTATGCGGGAGAGTCTTACTAATAATTACATAAGTAAATAATACATAGTGTTACTTGCATACGTTGGCAATAGACAATATCCTCACATACAGTGGAAAAACACATAATTTCCAATTCCTTAGACGGATTTCGGTCATCAATCATCTCCATAACATCCCGATCACTACAGTGCAGACTTAACAAAATTATCCGCCGTATTCAATCTTGTTAAAGACTTCTTCTTAAGTTAGTCAGTTGTTCTGCGTGCAGTAAATTTGATTAGATGACGAGTCCACCTCTTCGTATTTCTTCTGAAGAAGGCGCTCTTTTTCCCAAGGAAATGAGGCGATTTTCCACGTGTCTCCGAAATATACAGCAAATAAAGCAGTCTAAGGAACAGGGATATTGCCTAAGACAAGTTATCTGTATTTACCTGCAAACCTCTAATTAGGATAGAGCTAACTTTGGAAGGAAAGTTTCAGCTTTCTTATTGGCGAGGATACTGGATTACAAGAATTATCTGGGCTGACTTGAAAGAGACCTTGCAAGGGCTAATTCCCTCCTCCCAGGATAATTTCACCATAATTTCAACTTGGACAAAGATGATACTGACATAATTAGAGATAAACTTGTCCAGCTGTAGGTAAATAAAAGAATTTGAATTATTTCTGCAAGAGAATGTTCAGTGTGTAGAACTCGGAAGATTCCCACAGTAAACAGAGAGATCTCTGTAGCATCATTTATCCTTTACTTAAATGAGGGACTTTTTCAGCGCTCCTACGCTGTAAGAGGAGGCCAGCAGAATCCAGTCGGCTGCGAGTGACCTGCCCATGGCCCTCTAAAAAAATAGTCCTCGTTTCAACATTTCTGATGGAAAATAAAGACAAAAGCGCCATTTAACTGATAATTTATCAATCCTTGCATCAATAGAGTTTTGGAAAACGGCTGAATGCATAATGTAAAATTAATTAAACCTGCCTGTGGCTGCGAAAAGTTTTTCCAATTCCACTTTTGCAAAAGTGAATTAATGGAGACTTATAGATTAGCAGCTGACATCACTTGGGTGGAGTAGTGCAACATAGTGTCTGAAATGAACCAAATACTTGTTAACGTACCTCTTTAACAATGATACCAGGAAATCGATTCTTAATAATGATCTGCTGGTAGCTGATTCTTACCACAAGGCATTGCTGTGTTGCAAGCGTAGTATAAATTTTATGAGTTACCAAACACTGACGTCCAACGAAGTCCAGGACGATAGGATCATACAGCCCCGTTATTGCACACGAAGGCGCCTTCGAGTCTCTGCTTAGCTGTTGAAACTCTTCCAGCCATGAACTCTCCATGCGGAAAATTAACACAAATACGAAGAGAAAATAAAGAAACTCTTTCAATTTAATAAGAAGTGCACTACAGCGTGGACGGTATTGGTTGAATAGTAATCTAATAACGGTGTTTGTGTCCGATCAGTTCTTCCGTGGAAGCTACAGAAATGCGGTCAGCAGACGTGCACCAAAAGTATTAAATAACCACCTGGCCTATGCAGAAGTAGGAAATCAAAGGAAGAGGGTCTTACGTGTTACCACTATCTGAGAAGGAAATCATTATTTATGCAAACAAAACAGAATAAAGATAGATGGATATGTGAATATGGCCAGAGAGAGAGAGAGAAAGAGAGAGAGAGAGAGAGAGAGAGAGAGAGAGAGAGAGAGAGAGAGAGAGAGAGAGAGAGAGAGAGAGAGAGAGAGAGAGAGAGAGAGAGATTAATGTATTGCCACCCTTTCAGTTATGTTCACGAAACGAATCTAACACGCCTTAAAGGGACATAAAAATAGGAATGTTCCGGACTCTGGGTTTTATACATATTGACATTTTTATCATTATAATCATTAACATCCCAATTGTTGTGACGTCATTAATCGTTACCATATCAACTAGCTTTCTCAATATTCTTATTTGTTTTGTTTTTTACATTTTTTTTTTTACACTGTTGCTGATGTTCCTCTGTGGTTGTGATTGTGATCCGTTAGTGTCAACATGGTTATCACTATTATTATTATTATGATTGTTATAGCTGTTATTAATGTTGATATTACTACTTTGTTGTTGTTGCTAGTATTATTATAATTTTCTATTGCGATGATGATGATGATAATAATTCTCATTGTTTTTTTTATCATATTGACATTATGTTGGTTTTGGTATTTCCATTAGCATACTTATACTTATTATAATCATTATTAATGTTAACATTATATTTGTTATCATAGGTAGTAAAAATAATAATACTCATAAACCTCTTAACCACGATACTATCAGTATTTATTATTGCATTCATTGCAATTGGCACCATTATCATTATCATTCAGATCACATCATTGCAAGAGACCTAGCATTGGTCTCTTTAAGGTTTACTCGTATTATAAAAATAATCCGTGCGGAAGCCAGTTCAAAAAAAAATCCTTATCATCGAAGTATAAAAAACAACAACTTTTTTATTAAAACATTCCTTTATCCCTGATTAGGCTTATCTGTCGGTATCTCCAAATTACGACCCACACCTCTGCGTTATCGGTGGCTGCAACAACGGTTAGCTACAGGAAGAGAGATAAAATAAGTGGAGGGGAGCGGGTTTAGTGCTATGAATTTTAACCTTAGTCTTCTCATCTCGAAGGCTTGATTTATTTATGATTTACAATGGAAAATATGGTGGGAAATATTGCCGAGCTACAATCTGTATCAAAAGAAAAAAATAATGCTTTTATTTACCACCATGTGCGAACTGTATGTGAATCAGCCTTTTTCTCTCTCTCTCTCTCTCTGGCTGCCTGTCTGTTGTCTCCCTCTCTCTATCTCTCTTCTTTCTCTCTTTCTTTTTATCTTCCCCCTCTCTCTGTCTCTCTCTCTTTCATAGGAAATAAAAAAGTTGAGAAAAAAATTGAAAACACTACTAAAAAAAACAACAGAGATAAAAAAATGTAAATAAATAAATGCCCTTCGAAATGATTTACAAGAAACATACATCCTCCAGTCTGAAGAAACCGTAATGCATCCCATACCCGACCGAAATATGACATTCCTTCGAAATTGAGGTCAGCAAATAACATCACTTTCCCTCCCACGAAAGGCAAACCTCGCCAGGATATGCGGGCGGGAGGGGGAGTAGGAAGGGCGGTAGGGGGTGGGGGTTGGAGGAGGGGGAAGGAGAGGGAAGAGGTTGAGAATAGGAAGAAAATGAAGAGCGGATGATATGAGGATAGGTATAGGAGAAGGGAGAGGGGGGGGAGGGAAGGAAGAGGGGAGAAAAGAGGAGAAGAAGAGGTGGGAGGAGATAGGAAAGGAACATGGAGAGTAAAGAGGTGGAAAACGAAGAGAAGGAGAAGGGGAAGATGAATTATGATGTGAAGGGGGGAAGGAGATGATCGAAGTAAAAGGAAAGAGGATAATATGATAGGGTAAAGGGGGTGGGAGTGGGTCGGGGAGGGACGGGGAGGCCAGGGAGAGGGGGTGAGTCACGCATGGTGCAGACCCGCCCTTCTAGAAGTCTGCACAACATCCGGTGCCTGGGAAAATGTCTACCTGACTCTCCATTTTGCGTGGAAGAGTTCCTCATATATTTTACAAAGGTTCGGGGAAAGAAAAGTAACACCCAAAGTATATTTCTCTCGACAGGTGTACTCTGTACATCATTAGCACGTGTGTGCGTTCGTATGTTTGTGCACATGCTTATGTTTGCGGGTTTGGGCGTTGGCGAATGATTGAATGTTCCAAAGCATAAAATCATTACCAGCAGTGATAAATATCAACATCCATTTGAATTTACTTAGTCGGATTAAAGACATTAATTTCCGCGTAACGGTTTGTTTATGATTGGAATCCTAATTCAGTTATCGTTGAGATGCCAAGATACAGTGAAGATTAAAACATGTTATAAAATTACATAGAAACTTTGATAAGATCAAGTGCAACGCTGTTATTATTTTTTTTAATCTAACAAGACATTATCTTATTACCTTAGTCATCCCTATCAAGACATCACAGAAAACTGGCTGTTCTGCTTATTACTCTACCTCCCTTTAAACTGCCGATATTCTAACAATTTTCTCCACTCCAGTTCTGTGTTTACACAAACATCGTATATATTTCAAATCTGGATATTTAAAATCACAAACTTGCCATAATGAATCTTGAACACTTTCTTCTCCCCCAAAAAGAGTAACGGTAACCCCGAAACTCCCGGTGGTTGGGTCGTTGGAGCTACTCCCCAACTAGCCGTCAGACGATCGAAGTGAGAGGTTCCGTAGCCGTCCGGGACCTCGAAATATCGTAAAAAACAAGGTAAGGCGTGCGATTTTCTCTTAGATGGTACACATGAAGGTAAAGTAGATACCAGTGTATGGGTTCAAGGTAGAAAATCGGGTGGGAATAGTAAATGGGAAGAAGAAATTGACATTATATGTGGAATGGTGGAAGATGCGGTTGTGATGGTTGGGTTGTTCGCCCCTCCCATCTCTCTCTTTTTTGTATTTTGACTTAAATCAGTCGTTTGGGGGATTCGTATGTGTAGGTTTTTCATTGTGTTTCCATTATAGCTTTATATTATTTCATTAAAATTCGTTATTTAAGAGAATTGTCTTCTCTAAGGGATTTAACGGCGGTTTACCGAGTCTGATGACCTCATCCGCTGTGTTGCCCAGGTGATCCATTCTCTTATATTTTTCTCTTCATTTTCATCATCCCCTTATTCTATGCCGATTGCCATTCGCCTCCGTATATCCATTTACCAATACCCAGGATGTCACAGAGGAATGGTTGGAATAGAGACCGATTTCTTGGGTGTAAAGCGAAGAAAGTGCGGAGAATTGGCAACGCGGGGGAGGGGAGGGAGGAGTAGGTCAAGGAGGGTAACTAGCGAATTTCTGCCTCTTTATTTTAACCGACAGACCACAAATATCTACGTGAAAGCTCTCGTTCTCGGGAGCGAAACGAAGGCAAAGTTGCGCCTTGCAAGAGGTGAATGTAATTCGCCAAACAGACACGAACAGGATATTTGTTAGATGTTGCCATACGGCTGTCACGGAATTAGGGTGAGGGTGAGGTAAGTGCCACAAATACCGAATATCTCCACTTGACCCCCCCTTACCATCCCTCCCCCTGCCGCCCACCCATCTTACCCCACCCAGGATAACGCTTCCCCTATGCTAATGCTTACGGGGTTCTTCTTACCTTTCCCGCATACATCATAGAACTCGCGTATGTTTTTACCCCCATTCATTTACTTTTCGTTGCGGTTCCTTACACCCCCAGCAACCCGGTACCGTATTCTCCCCCTCCCCCTCCTCACCCCCACACACGATGCCCGGCTCACGGTGACAGGGCAGGGCGTGGCAC
>NW_028234404.1:22264849-22282349 GCF_977035675.1 Penaeus japonicus | reverse complement strand
AGTAATCACATCTGCTGGACTGCACATGATGTAAATAAGTAGAAAGAGAGAGAGACATTTTGGTGAATGACCCAAGACCAGACAGAAGTATCCTGTTTATCCTTGTTCATTTAGTCCACTCACCATTATCCACCAGGTTTATTTCACACCATCAAGGATCTTAATTAAGGAAATTTTAAGACTGTTAATGGGGTCTACTGGTTGTTGTATTTGTGATATAACTCATTGGATGCTGTAAGTTAGAGTTGTGAGTGTATCATAGTGTAATGAAAAGCAGTGGTTTCAACTACTCTAAAATCCTCTTGTGTCTTTAGCCAACACTTAGCATCTGGGGATTATGAATGGTCTCTTGAACCAACAGCAATAGTTCTTTGACTTGTAGTTCACAAGTCAAGCATGTTTATCATGTTATTTTTTATATTATTTTTTATAATTAGGTAAAAAAAATAATCAAGTAAATACAGATCCTACTTCTTATTTTTTATATATTGCAATAGTATGAGGAAATTTGGAAAGTAGTATCGTATTTTCCTCTAAAATTAGGGTTCAGCTACTCCAGATAACACTTCTCTTTGATAGATATTGTTCACATACTGTGTATGTGAGCAATGGTTTTCTTTTCTTTTATATATTCTTGCACATGATGACTTATTTGTATCAAAATAGGAATAGAGAACTAAAGTAAGCTTGAGAAAAGATATTCAAATCTCTTAATTTTTCCTTTCAGAAATCTTGAAGGAAATCTTGGATTTGCATGAATAGCCGTCTCATGCAAATTTCAAGCTTATACCCTCAAGATATTAGAACGCTTGAGCAGCTGTCTTTAGATTGCATATAGATTCATAGTGCTGAAGCCGTCAACTAAGCTAGCATAACAACTCAAGATGGAGGGAAACATTGTTGTGAAGGAAGTGCGGATCCTGGAGACTGCCGATGACATCCAGGATCGACGAGAGCAAGTGCTCTCCAGGTACTCTCAGTTTCGTTCGGATGCCCGCCTGAAGAGGGACAAGCTTGAGGACTCTCGCAAGTTCCAGGTATGAATGGTACTTTAAATCCCTCCCCTCCCCCCCACCTAGAAATAAATGTAATAATAACATGGTGTTCATTTCTATTGATTATAACTTAAAGATATTTTCTCTTTGATTTGGATTGTGAGCAGGTATTTTCATACATGTCATTCCATTTTTCCTTTTCCCTTCTCCTCTTCTCCCTCTTCTCCTCCCTTGGCTTCTGCTTGTTGGTTTTAACAGTTTTCTCTGCATTCTTCTTCCAGTACTTCAAGCGTGATGCTGATGAACTGGAATCATGGATCCACGAGAAGCTCCAGGCTGCCTCCGACGAGAGCTACAAGGATCCCACCAACCTTCAGGCTAAGATCCAGAAGCACCAGGCTTTTGAGGCTGAAGTGGCTGCCCACTCCAATGCCATTGTGGTTTTGGACAACACTGGCTCAGAGATGATCAGCCAGCAGCACTTTGCCTCTGATGTCATTAGGCAGAAGCTTGGTAAGTACAATGTGTCTGAATGTGTTCATGGATATGATTTTGGTGTATATTTTTTGAGGATAAGGAAAATTTTGGTATTTTCTTATAGTTATGTCTTGTGATTCTTAATATCTGTATTTATTTTAACCTAAAATTAAAATTTCTGTATACTGTTCTAAGACTACATTGCATTTTTACAGATGAGCTGCACCGTCTGTGGGAGCTGCTCCTCAGGCGCCTGGCTGACAAGGGTATGAGACTCCAACAGGCCCTGGTGCTGGTGCAATTCCAGCGGCAGTGTGATGAAGTCATGTACTGGATCAACGACAAGGAGACGTTTGTGACCTCGGAGGAATTCGGAATCGACCTGGAGCATGTAGAGGTTCTCCAGCGCAAGTTTGATGAGTTCCAGAAGGACATGGCTGCCCAGGAATACAGGGTCACTGAGGTCAACACCTTGGCAGAGAAACTGATTGGTGAGGGCCACCCTGAAGTGGATGTGATCAACAAGCGGAAGAAGGACCTGAATGAGGCCTGGCAGCGCCTGCGTCAGTTTGCTCTCACCCGCCAGGAGAAATTGTTCGGTGCCCATGAAATTCAGAGATTTAACAGGTAATGCAGTTATTAAGCATAGCAGAAGAGAAGTGGAAACTAATAACATTTCTAAGATGCATGTTGATTAACATTTCAAATAGGACTGTGTGATCTCTTTATTAAATTCTTGGTGATAATGAGCAGATCTGAGTTCCAGTTTTTCATAGTTTTGTACTATGATGTGGTTCTAATTGCATGCTTTTTTGTCGACTAGTATTAGATTCCATGTAATATTATAACAAGGAATTTGTTTAAGTGAAAAGAAAATTTCTTCATTGCAAATTTTATTTGTAGGTTATCAAGTTTATTATTGCAGTAATGAAGTGTAGTTCAGTTTAATGGATATAAACTCTATAACCCAATGCTTGTGTTTTTCTATGCATAAGATGGAAATTAAAGAGCTAAGGAATATGGAGACTTCTGTAAAAGAATAAGGAGATTGGAGTATTGTGATGAAAATATGAAAGAAAATTAAGATGCAAAGGATTTAATTGTTCTTTTGTTATCATTCTGTCTTGATAACTATGATATTGGTCAGTTAGTAATACAAACTGGTACCTAGTTGTATGAATTTTGATAATAATTATGTTAATCTGTGTTTTTTCTTTGCGTTTTGTATATAATTATTTTGCTATTAATTTTTGCATATTATTATTATCATTGTTATCATTATCATTAGTATAGTTGTGATCAGTGTTATTATTGTAAAGATTATTATTTTATTATTATTTCTATTGTTTTACAAAAGTTAATTCCTTGATTTCTTTATTTTGTTTTACTTATAAGTAACATAATATTCCAGGGATGCTGATGAAACTATTGCTTGGGTAGCTGAAAAGGATGTAGTTTTGTCCTCTGATGACTATGGGCGTGACCTAGCATCTGTCCAGACCCTCCAGCGCAAGCATGAAGGTTTGGAACGTGACCTTGCTGCTCTAGAGGACAAGGTGTCCACCCTGGGGGAGGAAGCCACACGCCTCTGTGGCATTCACACTGACCATGCAGAGCAGATCAAGGCCAAGCTAGCAGAGATTGAACACTCATGGTCCACCTTGACTGCTAAGGCCCAGGAACGACGCAGGCGCCTGGATGACTCCTATTACCTGCACAGGTTCCTCTCAGATTTCCGTGACCTCATCTCCTGGATAAATGACATGCGAGCAATCATCTCTGCTGATGAGTTGGCCAAGGATGTTGCTGGAGCTGAAGCCCTGCTTGAGCGCCACCAAGAGCACAAGGGCGAAATTGATGCCCGTGAAGACAGCTTCAAGAGCACTCATGCAGCTGGTGAGATGTTGGTAGAGAAAGACCATCATGCTGCAACTGAGGTCAAGGAGAAGCTGGGTACCTTGACACAAGAAAAGGCTGCTCTCCTTGCCCTGTGGGAGGAACGTCGCATCCTTTACGAGCAGTGCATGGACCTGCAGCTCTTCTACAGGGACACCGAGCAGGCTGACACCTGGATGGCCAAGCAGGAAGCTTTCCTAGAGAATGAAGACTTGGGAGATTCTATTGATTCTGTTGAAGCCCTCATCAAGAAGCATGAGGACTTTGAGAAGTCTCTTGCTGCTCAGGAGGAGAAGATTAAGGCTTTGGATGAGTTTGCAACCAAGCTGATCGAGGGCCAGCACTATGCTGCTGATGATGTTGCTCAGAGACGTGAACTGCTGCTCGAGCGGCGCACTGCTTTGCTGGAGATGTCTGCACGCCGCCGAGCCATGCTGGAAGATTCTTATCGCCTGCAGCAATTTGAGAGGGACTGTGATGAGACCAAGGGATGGATCAATGAGAAGCTCAAGTTTGCTACAGATGACAGCTATCTGGACCCAACTAACTTGAATGGAAAGGTGCAGAAACACCAAAACTTTGACCAGGAACTGAGTGCCAACAAGTCTCGTATTGAGGAAATCATATCAACTGGCAAAGAACTCCTGGAAAGCAAGCACTATGCCAGTGAAAGGATTGGTAGTCGCATGGAGGAAATTGTGCAGCTGTGGACATCACTTGAGGAAGCTACACGTAGCAAGGGCTCAAAGCTTGAGGAAGCTTCTCAGCAGCAGCAGTTCAACCGTGGAGTGGAGGATATTGAGCTCTGGCTCTCGGAGATTGAGGGTCAACTTATGAGTGAAGATTATGGGAAGGACTTGACTGGAGTGCAAAATCTTTTGAAGAAGCATGCTCTTCTGGAAGCAGATGTCAGCTCCCACCAAGACAGAATTGATGGGGTGCGCATTGCTGCTGATCAGTTTGTTGACCGTGGGCATTTTGATGCTGAGAACATCAAGGCTAAGCAGTTAGCTCTGCAAGAGCGTTACAATGCTCTTCAGAAGCCAATGGGTCTCCGCAAGGAGCGACTCAAGGACTCTCTCCTTGTTCAGCAACTCTTCAGGGACATTGATGATGAAGAGGCCTGGATTAGGGAGAAGGAACCCATTGCCGCCTCTACCAACCGTGGCCGGGATCTGATTGGAGTCCAGAATCTTATCAAAAAACATCAGGCTGTGCTGGCTGAAATCAACAACCATGAACACCGCATCACTGCTGTTACTACGTCTGGGGAGGAGATGATTGGAGATGGACATTTTGCAGGTGAAGAGATCAAGCAGAGGGTCAACACCCTAAGCCAACACTGGGCACAGCTGAAGGAACGTGCTAACCAACGTCGACAGGATCTTGAGGATTCTCTGCAGGCACACCAGTACTTTGCTGATGCCAATGAAGCTGAATCATGGATGAAGGAGAAAGAACCCATTGCTGCAGGTGGGGACTTTGGCAAAGATGAGGACTCTGCTGAGGCCCTGCTGAAGAAACATGAAGCTCTCATGAGTGATCTTGAGGCCTTCAGCTCTACCATCACTGCACTCGATGAACAAGCTGCAGCTTGTCGCCAACAGGAAGTACCAGTTATGGACATCACTGGAAAGGAGTGTGTTGTGGCTCTCTATGACTACACTGAGAAATCTCCTAGGGAAGTCTCCATGAAGAAGAATGATGTGCTCACTCTTCTCAATGCAACCAACAAGGATTGGTGGAAGGTGGAAGTTAATGATCGCCAGGGCTTTGTGCCAGCTGCATATGTGAAAAAGATTGACTCAGGTCTAACAGCCTCCCAGCAAAACCTAGCTGACAGCAATTCCATTGCTGCTCGCCAAAACCAGATCAAGGTAAGATTTATATATTTTTTTGAAAAATCTCTGTGAAAAAAAATTGTTGGTTTTGTTTACTTTTTCCTTTACCATTTTTATTACCCTGAATTTCTGATTTCAGGGTCAATATGAAAATCTGATGGCCATGGCTCGTGAACGTCAAAAGAAACTGAGTGAGACTGTGCAGGCCTATGTGTTGGTGCGTGAAGCTGCCGAGTTGGCTCAGTGGATCAAGGACAAGGAGCAGCATGCCCAGATTGAGGATGTTGGTGAAGATCTTGAGCAGGTTAGTCACCTGATTGTTATGATACTTCTTTTAGCATGTAAAATAATTTGCAGAAATTTGATGCAGAGTAGAAACAGATGGAGAACCATATTATGAGTGTGTGTTCATTAGTGTCTGATTTTGTTTGATATATGTATATATATATTTATATTTATGATTATACTTATATTTTATATTTTATATTTATATTTATATTTATATTTATATTTATATTTATATTTATATTTATATACAAATTTTACCTCCCTGACTGGGACTCAAACCCGCGCCGTAAGATTTACAGGTACGGTGTTGAAACCGGCGCAGGTTCGAGTCCTGGTCAGGGAGGTAAAATTTGTATGTCTATATTAAATGCGTTCCTGCATTCTACCATCTTTCTCATTTATATTTATTTTTATATTTTATATTTTGTATTTTATATTTTATATTTTATATTTTATATTTTATATTTATATAGTTAGATAGTTTGTTTCTTAGTTCTATGCATTTCTATAAATATAGGTGAAATATTTACATATTTATGTTTTTTGCAGGTTGAAGTACTGCAGAAGAAGTTTGATGACTTCAAAACTGACTTGCAAGCCAATGAGGTTCGTCTTGCTGAGATGAATGAGATTGCCATGCAGCTAATGAGTCTTGGCCAGACAGAGGCTGCTCTGAAGATCCAGACCCAGATTGAGGAGCTCAACACCAAGTGGAATTCACTTCAGCAAATGGCACAGGTTAGTTTTCTAGAAAGAAACATAAACATCTAATAAGATTTTGCAATAGTCTTATCTACATACTGTGAAACTGTGCTTAACATGACAATTTGATAGAGTGAAGTAACTGTAATATTATTTTTTAGGAGCGTCAGTTCCAACTTGGATCAGCTCATGAAGTGCAGCGGTTCCATCGTGATGTGGATGAAACCAAGGATTGGATCCAGGAGAAGGATGAAGCTTTGAACAATGATGACTGTGGCAAAGACCTGCGCTCTGTACAGGCTCTGCAGCGTAAACATGAAGGTAAGTTCTGCTACTGATGAAATTAATGAGAGAATGAATGATTGTAATCATCATTCCTTCTTGTTGCCAGAAAAAAAAAGTATTTGCACTAAGTATTCCACACTTTCAGGTTTGGAGCGTGATCTTGCTGCCCTTGGCGACAAGATCCGCCAGCTGGATGAGACAGCCAACCGTCTCATGCAGACTCACCCTGATGCTGCCGACACCATCTATGGAAAGCAGAGGGAGATCAATGAGCTGTGGACTCAGCTAACTGCAAAGGTAGGCTTCTTAGGGTTTCATTTTTTTTCAGGTTAATTTTGGATTTTTGTAGTCCCTCTACTAGATTATATTAAGATTATATTAACCATTGAGCATTTCATTCTCTTTCTATCTTTGCACTGATAAAATCTTATAAATATACTGATTGAGATTAAATTTTCCAGGCCAATGCCCGCAAGGAGAAGCTCTTGGATTCCTACGACCTGCAGCGCTTCCTTAGTGATTACCGTGATCTGAGCTCTTGGATTGCTTCCATGATGGGTCTTGTGAGCTCTGATGAGCTGGCTACAGATGTGACTGGTGCTGAAGCCCTTCTAGAGAGACATCAGGTAGAGTGTCTCTTTTACTCTGGGTTGTGGTGTGCCAATACATGTTGGCCAAGGTATCTGTCTATAGTTGGGGAGATGCACTTGTTTGTACAAAAGATTTTGATTTAACATTATCTCCATCATTACTTATGCATCTCCCAAGCCAGATTAGATGCCCTTTGTCCAACATTTCCCTCGTAATACTAAGCCCTTAAGTTGTTGTTTGTTTTTTAATTGATGTTCCCTTTAGTTAATGAGATAGTACATGGAAGATTGACTATATCATTGCAGTTTTGATTTGTAAATAATTGTAGGGAAAGAAAATTAACGATTAGATCAACATGAGTAGGGAGTAATTAAACCATTTACAGGTGGAAAGACAAGTTCAAAAGACGGCCAGGTGATCAAATTATTAAAATTAATAGAGCTGTAGAGAAGGGGGTCTTCAGTTAAGTAATCAGTATCCTCACTTCCATAGCCATTAAAACCTCATGTGCCATGTGTGTTCTATCTAATATTTAAAAAAGCATCATGAGCTCATCATGTTCTTGTAAATGTTTTCATCATTAAAACTTTCTCATTTACCTTGTATAAAAAGTAACTGTGAGGAATCCTTGTCTTCTAACATATTTAAACTAGTTAAGTGAATAGCTTAAGTGACTCTACCAGCGGTAACAAGTCACCTTCCTTTTCTAGAACTTCCGTGCCGAGTTTGACTCTCGCTATGGTATCCCTCAGGTATTGAGTTGTGTCGTAGGTTGTCTAGCGCACTCTACTGACTGCTGTGTTCTCTCCTTTGAGTGTTTATTGGGCCATGGGCAGTGCTCTAGTTATGTATTAGATGCTGGGTACTAATGACTTCAGCCTGTGTTTGGCCACATATGTAGATTATTACTGTGGAGGGGCATTGATTGTCGCTTAATTTTTTCTTGATTTCTTTATACTCGTGCCACTTTGTCAGTTAACCTGTTCACTCCGGATGACATGGTATCAAGTCATGGCCTGGCTGGGGGGATTCGATATCACATCATGGCTTTTCTTATGGCTGACATGTCGACTGATCATGAGCGTGGTGGGTGAACACCACCTCAGTGGACAAATCGCCCAAGGCATTAAGCTTGTATATTTTGAAATACCACGGCATTGTGTCCAGGCGGAGGCAAATCCACCCCATTGTCATTGGGTTAAGCAACAATCAGTGCCCTTCTCTGATTTTTTTTTACTGTAAATGTAACTGATAATAGCATGGGTACTATTTTGGAAGTCATATGTCCATTTTGCACTATAAGAGTGTTAGGAGCTCTTGCTGTTAACAAATGAGGTATTTATGTTACACCTGTTCAAGATAAACTGAACACCGATCTTGAGAGAAGGTTTGCAGCAGAATCAGACTAAAAGCAACAGTGTTCTGAGACACAATTAGGAGCCAAGATCTTTTTGATAGCGAAGGTGGTAGGACATCCTGTACATTATACGTGTGTCTAGTTAGTAATTTTCTAATGTGTGCGTAGTATGCTATTACTAACATGGATTTGTAACCCAGTTATGCTGCTGTATGACATTATAGACAGGATATGTAAATATTCTTTTAAAAGTCCTAATGGTTTCATACTTCTGAAGAGATCTGTTTGACTTTGGGAAAGAATCTTGATAAAGTACACTTACAGAAAAATAATGTAAATGCTTATGTAATACTTATGTCAGTATTTGTGGAAACATACATATACAGATACAATCTGTACATGTACTGCTCACTCTTTGATGGATGCCACAAATACCTTGAAACATACTCATAATACAGGATATGGTGATGGGAAGACTTACCATACCGAAATTTTGAAAAGATTTCTTTTCTCAGTGTAACTTTTTTTTTATACATGTATGCTGTTATTTTTTTCAGCTTTTAGCCCTAACAAATGGCTCTAGTGATGGCTATAATAGAAGCTTTGATAGCATTGTTCTAATTGACCTAACAAGATGTGACGTGATGTAGATAGAGAATATAGTTAGATAAACTAACCAGTCATTGAGACTTCAGAAAGTGATGAACATGTCTTGTTCTATGACCAGCTTGATGGAGTGTGTAAAATCTTTGTAAAACGATAATGTGACTTGAAGGTATGATACATTTTCACCCTGATATGTGGAGTGAGTTATCACACTTTTTATCATGACAGTGTCTGTAGTTGTGAATCTGTAGACTATCACAACTAGAATGTAGTGAAGAACTGGAATAATTTTTTTTTTTTTATTGATTAAGATAATGATGGTAATAGGAATGATAATGATCATGATAGGAATAATAATGATTATGATGATAATAATAATTCTAAAAGTTATAGAAATGAGGGTGATTATGATGATAATAGTAAGAATGATAATTATGATATGATAATGTAAGGGATGATAAAAATGTGAAAAACAATATCAGAAATATATTTAGACAGCAAGAGTAATTAGTATGGTGCAAATTCAATGGATGTGTTCATTTAATGTTTAGACTCACAAAGATCTTGTTCAGCAGTACTCAAGATATGGACTAGATGGGTTCACGTTGCAGGTTGTTTATTTACGAGATTGCTACACATCAACACCTGGGCACAAAAAAGCACCAAGCACTGTAATTCTTTCTCAACTAAACTACAGTATCTGTTACTTAACACAATTCTAAAGCACAGTTGAGCACAGACCATTCAAAATTTTGATGCATGGAGAAGTTGTATAATGTAAATTAGTTGATAATTGTGGGAAGGGGATTTCATCAAAATTAACTGCACATTCTTTTTACATAAGTGCAAAGATATTTATGTAAAGAAAAAAAAAGAAAAAAAAATTGAAGTAGCATATAGCTCACTAATACAGCACTAGTCCAGAATGTATAGTACAAGACACTTGTGAATGAGATGAAGGGATGATCAGCAATACAATAATTTATTTAAATTAAAAATCTGGATTACACTAGAACAGTGTTGATACATGTTATTGGATACTGATGGAAACCATTAGTGAATTCTACAGAAACTTGGATTTGTTGGTGTGTTGTGTCAGAATCTTATTTTCTTTGCTTCTTAAAAGATGATTTCACCCAGAGAGTGAATCCTGAACTTTCCATATGATTAAGCACACATATATCAAGTTGTATTCTTTTAAATTATTTTTTGAATACATGAACAGTATCTTTTTGGCAGATAAGGAGCAGTATGTAATAATGCTGTTTGCACATTTTTCAATATCTTGTGACATATACCACTATGAAATTCCAGTTGAGAAAAGAATCATAATGCCAGAATATATTATTAATTTAAGGAGCATGAAGATTACAGAATGAACAGTTTTATTTAGTAAGATTAACCTGGTGTGCATTATATTTTTTTTTATATTGATTCTTTTTATTTACGTATTCTCTATTAACAGAGAATATGAAAATTTCCATTAATATTTTTGTTTGGTGAATAGCACCATACTGGGGCAATGACCATGCAGATATGACCAACTTTCATTTAAGGAAGAGGCTGTCAGTTGAACATGAAATAAACCTCCTCCTCTGGTTTTCAGGAACACCGCACAGAAATTGACGCCAGGGCTGGGACCTTCCAAGCTTTTGAGCTCTTCGGTCATCAGCTCCTGCAGTCAGGCCACTTCGCCTCTGCTGAGGTTCAAGAGAAGCTGGATGCCATGAATGAAGCTCGGCAGGATCTGGAGAGGTAGGTTGTGTTACTTGGGTTAGATTGAAGAAAAATATATTTTACTTGGGATCTAAGCAAAACCTGCAAGAATGAAGATAATCTAGTAAGAAAAGTAAATTTTTTTTTTATGCAGTCTGTGTTAGATGAAGCAGTTATGAAACTTAGTAATTTAATAATACCAGTATATTGTAATCTCTATACATGTTTTGATATATTGAGTTATTATAAATTTGGTCTACAGTTTAGGCTGGCTTATAAGAAGGTATTGCTTTTGCTCTTATCAGAAACACATTATATGTTCTCATTCTTAATTGTTGTGTAAATCCACTTGTAACTAGGGCTTGGATTGCACGACGCATGAAGCTGGACCAGTGTCTGGAACTGCAGCTGTTCTACCGTGATTGTGAACAAGCTGAGAACTGGATGTCATCTAGGGAAGCTTTCCTCTCCTCTGATGAAGCTGATGCCAAGTCAGACAATGTTGAAGCTCTTATCAAGAAGCACGAGGACTTTGACAAGGCTATCAATGCCCAAGAAGAGAAGATTGCTGCTCTCAACATCTTTGCCGATCAGCTGGTTGCTGCTGAGCATTATGCCAGCAAGGATATTGGCGACAAGAGAAGCCAGGTGCTGGAACGCTGGCAGCATCTCAAGGAAGCCTTGATTGAGAAACGTTCTAAGCTTGGCGAGTCACAGACTCTCCAGCAGTTCTCTCGTGATGCTGATGAAATTGAAAACTGGATTGCTGAAAAGCTCCAGGTTGCCACGGAGGAGAGCTTCAAGGACCCTGCAAACATTCAGTCAAAGCACCAGAAACATCAGGCATTTGAGGCTGAGTTGGCTGCCAATGCTGACAGGATCCAGGCTGTTCTTGCTATGGGTCAGAACCTCATTGACAAACACCAATGTGCAGGATCAGAGGAGGCTGTACAGCAGAGGTTGGAATCCATCTCTGAGCAGTGGGACTTCTTGACTCAGAAGTCTGCTGAAAAGTCCCTGAAACTCAAGGAAGCCAACAAGCAGCGCACTTTCATTGCTGCCGTTAAGGACTTGGACTTCTGGCTTGGTGAGGTGGAATCCCTTCTTACCAATGAGGATGTTGGTAAAGATCTTGCCAGTGTCCAGAATTTGATGAAGAAGCATCAGCTGGTTGAGGCTGACATCCAGGCTCATGAAGATCGCATTAATGACATGAATGGGCAGGCTGACTCTCTCGTGGAAAGTGGTCAGTTTGACACTGCCAACATTCAGGAGAAGCGTCAGAGCATCAACGAACGATATGAACGCATTAAGAACCTGGCTGCTCACCGTCAGTCACGCCTGAATGAGGCCCTTACCCTCCACCAATTCTTCCGTGACATTGCAGATGAAGAATCCTGGATTAAGGAAAAGAAATTGCTTGTGGCATCAGAGGACTATGGACGTGACCTTACTGGTGTCCAGAACTTGCGCAAGAAACACAAGCGTCTGGAGGCTGAGCTGGCATCTCACGAGCCTGCCATCCAGGCAGTGCAAGAGGCTGGTGAGAAACTGATGGGCGTATCAAATGTCGGTGTTTCCGAAATTGAATCCCGCCTGCAGCAACTGTCTGAGACTTGGTCCCAGCTGAAGGCAATGGCTGACCAGCGAGGCCAGAAATTGGACCAGTCTCTCATCTACCAGCAGTTCTTGGCTAAGGTGGAAGAGGAAGAAGCCTGGATCAGTGAGAAGACTCAGCTCCTCTCTGTCCCTGACTATGGTGATAACATGGCTGCTGCACAGGGACTCCTGAAGAAGCACGATGCTTTTGAAACTGACTTCGCTGTGCATCGTGACCGTTGTAACGATGTGTGTGAGGCTGGTACGAAGCTGGTAACAGAGGGAAATCACCATGCTGAATCCATCAAGCAGAGGTGCCAGCAGTTGAAGGACAAACTGGAGGCACTCAGTGGCATTGCTGCCCGAAGGAAGAGCAAGCTTGCTGACAGCCTGGCTTATCTGCAGTTCATCTGGAAGGCTGATGTTGTTGAATCTTGGATTGCTGACAAGGAGAGTCATGTCAAGTCCGAGGAGTTTGGACGAGATCTTTCTACTGTCCAGACTCTCCTCACAAAACAGGAAACATTTGATGCTGGTAAGTTGTTATTAGCTGTGTAAAACAACAAATCATGAATTAATGATGAGGTATTACTGCAAAGATATTGAACATCAGTAATTTTGAGCTATATATATATCATAGACTTGTATGAGGCTTGTTCATTTCTCTGCTATGATTTCATTGTTTTTATCCCTCTTAGGTTTGGCTGCCTTTGAGAATGAGGGCATCCAGAACATCACTGCCCTGAAGGATCAATTGGTGTCTGGCAACCATGAGCAGTCTGAATCCATCATCAAGCGCCATGGTGATGTGATTGCACGCTGGAAGAAGCTTCTTGACGACTCTCTCGACCGCAAGAAGAAACTGCAAGTCATGCAGGTGAAATACATATTTGCATTAATTTCTGTTTCTGATATATCATTAACATTTATTGTAGTTTTATTTTGCCTGAAACCAGAAAGATGGCTAATACTTTGTCTTTTGCTTTGGTTTCCCATTAACAGGAGCGGTTCCGACAAATCGAGGAGCTGTATCTGTTCTTTGCCAAGAAGGCGTCTGCTTTCAACTCTTGGTTTGAGAATGCTGAAGAAGATCTCACTGATCCTGTGCGTTGCAACAGGTAAGGGCCAAGATCTCTCGGAACTTTTATCAAGTCTTTTGGAGACCGAGTTTACCTAAATAGAATACTGTGGAAGACTTGGTGCACCAGTTTTGCAATAGGTCATGTAAAAATCACATAACTAAGATTTATACATTTTTGCTCTTTGAATAAAAAGCAAAGTGTAACTGAAGTCCTTTTACATTTATACTTAACTGGATACTTCACCAACAGCATTGAAGAGATTCGGGCACTGCGTGAAGCACATGCCCAGTTCCAGGCATCTCTGTCATCAGCCCAGGCAGACTTTGAAGCTCTGGCTGCCCTAGACCAGCAGATCAAGAGCTACAATGTAGGGCCAAATCCTTACACTTGGTTCACCATGGAAGCCCTGGAAGACACCTGGCGTAACCTGCAGAAGATCATCAAGGTAGGGTTGATTTTTCAATACTGTGAAGCAAAGATTTTTCAAATTTCTGACTTTATTTTGATTTTCTGTTAACCCTCTCTGGACGGGTGGTACACTACTGTACCACACATTCTAGGCCCCTTCGCTGGGTGACGCCATACGGCGTCGTTTATTTAACTGCTTTAGGCCTATGCGTTCGAGAGACACGGCATTGTAACATGCAAGGCTAGAATGTCCCCGTCGTGAGTGGGTTAATGTGTTCAGCATTATACAAACACTGAAGGAGACCCAGGTAGTATTGCAGTGTATCTGCTTTTGGTCAGAAGTCAGAAGAGTAATGCTTTTCTAGTTTTTTTCTTGAAATTTGGAGATGCTTATTCTCGATTAATCAACAGGAACGAGACATGGAACTTGCCAAGGAAGCACAGAGACAGGAAGAGAATGACAAACTACGAAAGGAGTTTGCCAAGCATGCCAATGCTTTCCATCAGCTGTTGACAGACACCAGGTAAAGCCCAATTATTTAGATTTATTGATTTAGTAGGGTTGCTATAAAAAGATACAATGTAAGAGTTTAATCTATACTGATAACTTATGGTATACAAGATCATACAGAATAGGACAGATTCTTTTTATTTCTGTATGTGATTGTATTTCAAGTATTTATGTAAATATAATATTTGGGTGTTTGTGCATATATATATATATATAATGTCATGAATTTGTAGAATTAGCAAGCTTTGGAAAATTTGCTAGAAACATGTTTTGTCCAAGTCAAATGACTCTCAAGATGTGCTTCAAATGTCCCTTGTTATGAGCTTGTGGTGGTGGTGGTGGCACTGATGACCGCAGGAGTGTGGCGGTGAGCTCACATGGTGGTGGTGGGCTGATCCCATTTTGTTTTTTTACTTCTAAACAGGTTTAGTCTGCTGGGCTTCTCCCTTATCGGCTATGACGAGAGGTCAATATCGTGCACTATTGCATGAGCTTGGTGATGGCTTGAAATTAACCACTGATTTGTAGAATGTTGTCTTGTGCCAAGAACAACTACTTGGTATTAAATATCTCTTAAGGAAGTTCTGGGCACATTTTCAATACAGTTGGGATTTGTTTATCTGCTTATGCAGAATCTCTTCAAGGCTTTGAAAACAGATCAGATTATGGTTTGTTTTTTGGCTAAAGACAACTACAATATTAATTTGTAAATTTTACACATTTCTTACTTGAAATTCAGTTTCCTTTATCCTCTGA
The DNA here is from genome assembly GCF_977035675.1 of Penaeus japonicus. Lineage (NCBI taxonomy): Eukaryota > Metazoa > Arthropoda > Malacostraca > Decapoda > Penaeidae > Penaeus > Penaeus japonicus. Next base: position 22,267,239 of record NW_028234404.1, on the reverse strand, counting down.
CAGTGCTGGATTCCATTTATTTTTATTTTTATTAGTTTATTCTCTATGTCTGAAACTGTCTTATGATAAAGGAGAGGTCTTGAACACATTTACACTTATGCTGTTATGTTGCGTCATTTGTTTAATTATTTTCACTATATGTACTTTATTTTGAAAAGCTGTGCAGTATGATTAGTTTACAGTATATGTATGACATTTTCTTTTTCACATGGTACAATTCAAAAAAAGATAGTTCTTTGAAGGAAACATCATGGATTGAATTACATAGCTTTATTGAATATTATTATTTCTAATCTCTAATTTTGATTGGTTGGATATATTTCAGTGCTAATGTATACACTTAAAACAACAGGCAACATTTGTGGACTAAATAGAGTGTGACCAACACAATCACAATAGCTTACAGCTGTGCACAGTCAACATTAATTATAGTTTTAAGATTAACCATCTAACCTTGCACTCTTTCTCCAGGGTAACATACCACTAAAGATCGACTGGGATGTGGGCCGATAACACTGTTGTTTGGGGGCCTGGCTTCAGAAATCATTGTCATATTAACACATTACACCAGACAGTGACTGAATGAATAGATTGTAATGGCAAATGCTTAATGCTGTCTTTTATTATTATTATTACTACTGTTATATGCATAATAGATGTTTATTTTCTGTGGAGGTAGATTAGTGGCAGTATATGTATATAAATATACATTTTTTTTTTTATTTGACAGACTTCACTCATAGTTTATTTCTGTGTGCAGTTGACTTATATTTGTTAAAGTATTAAAAAACAAGTAGGGAAAATGTCTTTATCTATAGGTATGGTGCTAACACATTAAAGTTTGTGTTTAAGTTTGAGAATGGAAGTATAGAAATATATTTTGTGTGGATTAACATGTGCTCATATTTTTTATACTCTGTGTGTGTGTGTGTGTGTGTGTGTGTGTGTGTGTGTGTGTGTGTGTGTGTGTGTGTGTGTGTGTGTGTGTGTGTGTGTGTGTGTGTGTGTGTGTGTGTGTGTGTGTGTGTGTGTGTGTGTGTGTGTGTGTGTGTGTGTGTGTCTGTGTGTGTCTGTGTGTGTGTGTCTGTGTCTGTGTCTGTGTCTGTGTCTGTCTGTCTGTGCATTTCGTGTGTGTATGCTTTTCATTTTTCTAATTGTATTTGATAGAGGAGTGGCTTGACTTTAGGTCATTTTTTGTTATTCATTCATTTTTTTTTTTTTTACGTGAACCCAATCAGTGTATATGATATTTGTATGGTAAATCTCAAATTTTATGTTACTTTAGTGGAGCCTAATTACAGAATGTATTTAGCAGATAGAGCAAAAACTTTAGAAGCATTATTATTCTTGTGACAGTAAATAATTGCTGGTTGAATATTCATCAGGTCATCGATGATGGAGGGTTCAGGTACACTGGAGCAGCAGCTGGAAGCCACACGACAGAAAGCAGCTGAGGTTCGAGCTAGGCGTGCAGACCTGAAGAAGATTGAAGACCTGGGACAGATTCTAGAGGAGCACCTGATTCTCGACAATCGATACACGGAACACAGGTAGGCACTTGTGACTCCTGAATAGATTGTTATAGAATTATGTAAATTGCCATGGACTTAAATAGGTATATAAATTTATGATCCTTCTTTGAAGATCAGGTCATTTATGTCAGGGAGGCAATTCTAGTTGGCACCGAGGTGAGGTATGAGTGTAGCATTTCCCATTAATGATATTCATGTACTTGTTTGTATATTGAAGAGTTTAAAGAACTCCAGCAACTCATACAACCTGTGATATTTTCCAGCACGGTGGGATTGGCGCAGCAGTGGGATCAGTTGGACCAGCTTGGAATGCGAATGCAGCACAACTTGGAACAACAGATCCAAGCTCGAAACCAATCGGGTGTGTCAGAAGATGCCCTCAAGGAGTTCAGCATGATGTTCAAGCACTTCGACAAGGAGAAGACCGGTCGCCTGAACCATGCCGAGTTCAAATCCTGTCTACGTGCTTTAGGTTACGATCTACCCATGGTTGAGGAAGGGCAGAGCGATCCAGAGTTTGAGGCCATCCTGGATGTGGTGGATCCCAACAGGGATGGCTTCGTTTCCCTGCAGGAGTACATGGCCTTCATGATCTCCAAGGAGACGGAGAATGTCCACAGCTCCGAAGAAATCGAAAATGCCTTCCGTGCCATCGCGGCAGGAGACCGCCCCTACGTGTTGCGGGAAGAGCTATACCAGGTAACCTCATTAAGATTTACAACCTATTGTGAGGTTTATGAATTATGTCTCCAGACTTTTTGCTGTTATAGTTACTAAAGTATTAGTGTTGATCAAAAAGACTTCAGTATTTGAAATATTGCTGTACTTTATTTTAATAATGATTAATGACAGATGGTA
>NW_028234404.1:22249849-22254849 GCF_977035675.1 Penaeus japonicus | reverse complement strand
ATCTATCTCACATGCAGTTTCGTTTATGTTAGTCTAGCTAATATTTTTCTTTATTTTTTTTAAATCTTTTATCTTTTTTTGTTCTTTTATTAGTTCACGTCTTCGGATGTTGTAAGTTCATGTCATGAGATGAATTGGTGAACTAATGCTAGAACACTGATAATTGAGAGAAGTTCAATATTTTGTCATCTGACGCTGTACGAATCCCCAAGCCTTGATCTTCTGATGATATATGATAAATGTTCATGTCTCGATTACCGGTGACTTTCCTATCCTTCATTTTTTTTTGTATAAGACGCGAGGTACGAATTTTATCGGACAATGTTATAAGTTCACTCTTTTTTTGATATAAGAAGTGGCAATCAGACATCGATGATATGATACGAAACATTACGAAATGGTTTATCGAGATAACATGTCAAATGTATATTGTGTTATTAGCAAAATTTCACGTATTGTCAGGAAAAGCTTTCGAGGATATTAAAATAACACGAATGCAGTTACCAGCAAGATCATTCACTTATCTCCAACTGACAAAGGGACAGGAATGACATCAGAAATAACAAAATCAAAACGCCTGTTATTCATGTATAGTTAAGTTAAATGGCTGAAACATACACAGTATGCGCACATACTAGCTATATTTACAGAATGTAGTTTCTCTACTTCAATATTTACCGGTGTGCTTTCTTTAATTTTCTATAGAAGGATAGATAGATATAGTATACACATTTCAGTCTCTTCACCAACCCCGAAGCTATATGCGTAAATGCAGTTTAATTTTCACCCCCCCCCAAAAAAAAAAAAAAAAAAAAAAAAAAAAAAAAAAGAAAAAAAAACTATAACTCAAAGGCATTTTACATACGGTTGAGTTACAAAGATCAAAAGCAAAACACTTAAAAGAGTGAGTTTTCCTCTCAAGTGTAAGGAGAGGTGATGCTTAATGTCTCCGTCCGAGTAACGCCACCACTGGGAAGACTTGTAGAGTGTGAGAAATGTTACAATATCCAGCCGGGTTAGGGCCTACAGCGCACGTCCTTTCCCAGGTGAGCCTCAGAACCTCAAGAGGATCACCATTTACGACTCAGAGCCTTGAGAACCAACACCATCTCCCAGCCAAGTCTTAAATCGAAATGCCATGTCGACCTCGACAAAAATCATACCACAAGTCTTTGAAAATCTAAATGTTTGTGGACTTGCAGAAGCATTATTAAGTGTTTGATAATAACACATCGCTTTTCGCACGAACAAAGGAATGCTAATGTCTCCTACTACAGGTATATGGCGCCGCAGGTTGAAAGAAAACCATGCCGGAGGAGAAAATATTAGTACGTCAATCATGTGACGTGTTGAGGGCTGGTATTTTTACACCCTTCTTCAGTCCCCCCTCTTCGAGTGAACTGTACTTCAATGCATAACAATAAGCTCTTTAAGACGCCCGTATTCATGTGTGCGAGACTTTTCCTTTTCTTCTCTTTTTTCCTTTGTTTGGTGTTTATTCGTTGCCAATTTGTTTTGCTTCGTATTGATGATTTGCAGTTTTAGATTATTACTATTTTTTCCTTTTCAACTTTGAGAAACTGAGAAAATGATTATTATCATTATTTTCTTCTTTTGTTGATATGATTTGATAATATTTGAAAATAATTTTCTCTAATTATTTTTATCATATCTATTGTCTTTTTTTAACAAAAAGATCCTTTTCATTTTTTATCGATATTAATTCTCTTTTCCTTCTTATGTTGATGCATGTTTAAGATAATGTATAATATCTTTTTTATAATGTATATTGCCTATTTTTAAAAAATCTTTTCCATCATTATTCCTCCTCATTTCATGGTATTTTTCGTTTTATTTCTATTGTTATTTATATTTTATTTTATAATCTCCTTCCATCCTTCTTCTCCTTTATTCGTTCTCAATTTTCTTTTGTATCATCATCATCCTCTCCTTCCATCCCCTTCCTTTCGCCTTCCCAGTCCTCTCGAGACATTTCCTCTCTCCTTTTCTTCTTTTTTCTTTCCTCTTATCTTTTCGCTTCATCTACGCCCCTCTCCCTCTTCTCCTTGTTCTTCTCTTTCTCTCACTCTTTCTCTTGCCTCCTCCCTCTCTTGTTCTCTTCTCCCTCTCCCTCTTGCCTCCTCCCCCTCTTGTTCTCTTCTCCCTCTTCCTCTTGCCTCCTCCCCCTCTTGTTCTCTTCTCCCTCTTCCTCTTGCCTCCTCCCCCTCTTGTTCTCTTCTCCCTCTCCCTCTTGCCTCCTCCCCCTCTTGTTCTCTTCTCCCTCTTCCTCTTGCCTCCTCCCTCTCTTGTTCTCTTCTCCCTCTTCCTCTTCCTCTTGCCTTCTCCTCCTCCTCTTATTCTCCAGTCCCTCCTTGTCTCCCTTTCTCCTCCTCTTCTTTCTCTTGCCTCTTCTTTCTCTTCCTCTACTTCTTTCCTCTATCTTCTCTTCTTTTCTCCTACGTCTCTCTTTTCTTGTTCCTCTTCTCTTTATTCTTATCTTCATTATCTCTCTTCCTTTGTTTACTGTCTCCGTATCTCCTCTTTTTCTCCTTTCTCTTGCCTCCGCCTTTCTTTTCCCTCTTCCTCTTCATTCCTTTTCTGCTTATCTGCCTCTCTTTCTTTTCTCCCTTTTCCTCTTGTATCTATTCCTCTCCCTCTTATTCTTCTTCCCTTTACCTTGCTCATATCTCCTCTTCTTCATCCTCAATTCTACTCTTCTTCCTTTTCCTCAAACCTCCTCTTCTTCTTCCTCTTGTCCTTTTTCTGCTTACCTTCCTCATATCTCCTCCTCTTACCCTTATCTTCTTTTAATCTCCCCTTTCCCTTCCTCCTCTTCCTCTTCATCCTCTTCTGCTTCTTCTTCCTCCTCTTCCTCTTCCTCTTCCTCCTCTTCTGCTTCTTCTTCCTCCTCTTCCTCTTCCCGACCCACGTGTCCTATCAAAGTCCGAGGTCTTGTTAACTCAACTTTTTTCCGGCAAGTTTAGATTCCTTCCCCCTAAGACTTACCCCATCCCCCTTCCCCTCCCCCCTCCTCCCCTCTTCTCTTTCCCCTCCCCCCTCCTCCCCTCTTTCCCCTCTCCCGTCCTCCCCTCTTTCCCCTGTCACGTGTATCTTATATCTGTCTCTCCGTTTTTTCTTTCACCTCTTTCGTCTTTCTCTTTCCTTCCCGCCCTTCTCTTTTCGTTTTCTTCTCCTTCTCTTTCTCTATGACTCTCCTTATTTCATTTTCATTTTTATCATAATTTGCTTTTCATCTACTATCTTCATTTATTCATCTTCTTATTTTCTCATTTTCCTCTCCTCCTTCTTCTTTCTACTTCTCTCTTTCACTTCCTCACATTTCTCTTTTTCCTTTTCCCTCTTGCCCCATTCTTGCTTCCTCTTTATCTCCTCCTCTTTCTTTCTCTTTCTTCCTCCTCTTCGTTTCTAGTTTGTTTTGACGTTTGTATGTTCTTCTTTTTATAAAAGAGGTAATGTTATAAATGAAAAATCCCTTTTTCGATTTTGTTTCATTTTCTCTTTTACATTGTTTAAATATATTTCATTAAATTTAATTGAACGATTTTTGTTTTGTTTCTTACTTTCTAATAATTTAAATAGCCATATTTCATATATGTTTATATGAGTTTCACGTCTATCTGTCGGGCTATCTGTCTCTCTCTGTCTGTGTTGTTTCTGCTGTTTTCTTCATACACGTCTAGTTGACTCTTCTGTCTGTTTGTCTGTCTGTGTGTCTATGTGTCTGTTTGTAACCCTGTCTGGCTGTTTGCCTGTCTGTCTGCGTGTGTCTATGTGTCTATCTGTTTGTTTGTCTCTCTCTCTCTCTCTCTGTATGTATGTATGTTTGTTTGCCTGTTTGACTGTCTGTCTGTCTGTCTCTCTCTCGCTCTATCTCTCTCTCTCTTTTCCTTTGCTCTCTCTCTCCCTCGCTTTTCTTTTCTCTCTCTCCCTCCCTCCCTCTTTCCTTCTTCCCCTTTAAAGTTTTTTTTTTTCCTCTCTCCTCTTCTCCCGTCTTCCCTCTTCATCCTCTCTCCTCTTCTCCCGTCTTCCCTCTTCATCCTCTCTTCCCCTTCATTCTCCCCTCCCCATCCCCCTGTCCTCACCTCCTCTCTCTTTCTCTCTTTCTCCTCCCCTTTTCCCTTCCCTCCCCCTCCCCATCCCCCAAACCTCATCTCCCCTCTTTCTTTCCCCTCTTTCCCGTCTTCCACCCTCCCTCTCTCTTAACCATCCCCCTACTCTCACCCTCATCCTTTCCTCCCCCACTGCTAAGTCCTTTCTTTCTCCCTCACAATCTCATACTCTTCCTCCACCCCCCTCACCCCCTCCTTGTTCCCTCCACACCCTTCTACATTCTCCCTCCCCACTCTCTCACCCCCTCCTTATCCTCTCCCTCTCCCTCCCCCACCCATCCTACCCCAAACCCCATCGCAACACCTACCCACATTACCCTTACCCACTTACCCACCTTACCTAAAATCCCTGACCTCCCGCCATCTCCCCACCCCCACCCCCACCCATACCTCTAACCCACTCCAAACCCCCCACCCCCACCCACTCCAAACCCCCCAACCCCACCCCCTCCCCCATCCACTCACGACCAGCGGCATAAACCAATTTTTCCCGTTCAATACGCACTTGAGCGCGGCCTTTTGGGAGACCCTCCGTGGCCTTAGGAATTCCGCACCAAGTTAAGGTCTCCGGGCGCGGCGTCTTCTGGCAGAGGCTCAGGGACAGGACTCGAGGTGGGGGGCGGGGAATCCCAGGAAAAACGAAGGAAATGAGGAGGAGGAGTAGAGTTTTTTTATTTTTTATTTTTTTATTTTTTTTATTATTATTATTATTTTTTTTTTTGGGGGGGGTTGTAATCTTAAAAATTGGGATTTTTAGTTTGAGGGTGGGGGTGGGGGTGGGGGGGGGGTTATGAGGGTGGTGGTGATAATGATGAGGATTATGATGATGATCATTATGATAATGATAATCATTATAATAATTATGATCAT
>NW_028234404.1:22237349-22244849 GCF_977035675.1 Penaeus japonicus | reverse complement strand
GATAGATAGATCGATATATAGATTGATAAATAGATAGATAGATCGATAGATAGATCGATAGATAGATCGATATATAGATTGATAAATAGATAGATAGATCGATATATAGATTGATAAATAGATAGATAGATAGATCGATATATAGATTGATAAATAGATAGATCGATAGATAGATCGATATATAGATTGATAAATAGATAGATAGATAGATAGATCGATAGATGGAGAGGGAGAGAGAGAGAGAGAGGGGGTGGGGGGGCGGATAATGAGGAAGATTACGTGACGAAGGTAAAGAACAAGATGTGGAACATGGCAATGCTGATAATGAGAAAATGATGATGAAGAAGAAGAAGAAGAAAAAGAAAATTATAAAAAGAAGAAGATGGTGATGAATAATTGTTTTAATGATAATATAAATAATTATGATACTACTACTATTAATAATGATATTACTACTACTAATAATAATGATAATGATAACAAATAACAATATGATAATAGTAAGAATATGAATCATGATAATGATGATGATAATTATAATGTCACTAATAAATATAAGATAAAATAGGGAATAATAATAGTAACAATGATAATGATAACAAATAACAATATGATAATAGTAAGAATATGAATCATGATAATGATGATGATAATTATAATGTCACTAATAAAGATAAGATAAAATAGGGAATAATAATAGTAACAATGATAATGATAACAAATAACAATATGATAATAGTAAGAATATGAATCATGATAATGATGATGATAATTATAATGTCACTAATAAAGATAAGATAAAATAGGGAATAATAATAGTAACAATGATAATGATAACAAATAACAATATGATAATAGTAAGAATATGAATCATGATAATGATGATGATAATTATAATGTCACTAATAAAGATAAGATAAAATAGGGAATAATAATAGTAACAATGATAATGATAACAAATAACAATATGATAATAGTAAGAATATGAATCATGATAATGATGATGATAATTATAATGTCACTAATAAAGATAAGATAAAATAGGGAATAATAATAGTAACAATGATAATGATAACAAATAACAATATGATAATAGTAAGAATATGAATCATGATAATGATGATGATAATTATAATGTCACTAATAAAGATAAGATAAAATAGGGAATAATAATAGTAACAATGATAATGATAACAAATAACAATATGATAATAGTAAGAATATGAATCATGATAATGATGATGATAATTATAATGTCACTAATAAAGATAAGATAAAATAGGGAATAATAATAGTAACAATGATAATGATAACAAATAACAATATGATAATAGTAAGAATATGAATCATGATAATGATGATGATAATTATAATGTCACTAATAAAGATAAGATAAAAGAGGGAGTAATAATAGTCATAATGATAATGATAACAAATAACAATATGATAATAGTAAGAATATGAATCATGATAATGATGATGATAATTATAATGTCACTAATAAAGATAAGATAAAATAGGGAATAATAATAGTAACAATGATAATGATAACAATGATAATACTAACTATAATGACACTAATGATGATAAGATGAAGAAAAGGAAAACAAGAAAATTAAAATCAATAAGAAAAAGAAAATGATAAATGAAGAAGATGGTGATGAATAATTGTTTTAATGATAATATGAATAATTATGATACTGCTACTATTAATAATGATATTACTACTACTAATAATAATGATAATGATAACAAATAACAATATGATAATAGTAAGAATATGAATCATGATAATGATGATGATAATTATAATGTCACTAATAAATATAAGATAAAATAGGGAATAATAATAGTAACAATGATAATGATAACAATGATAATACTAACTATAATGACACTAATGATGATAAGATGAAGAAAAGGAAAACAAGAAAATTAAAAGCAATAAGAGATAAAAAAAAACAAATAAAGAAAATAATAATAATGATAATAAAGAAACGTCAACAGAATTAAACAACTGATTAAAACAACGTATATGAATATGGTAATGATTGTCATGCATGGAATGAAAGTGATAAGCGCAGCGATAATAAATAAAACGTTATTAAGTCTTCAGTTCATTCGTCAGGTTTGATTCCGTTTTCTATGCCATGCGCGAAAATTTATAACAAAACGTCAAACTCGATCTCTTGTGAAGGACATACTCTTCATATTATCATCAGAAATGTTGATTTTTCAGTTCGTTAATTCGTTATTGATATATTCACAAACAAATAAACAATAAGATGACTCATCACAGATATGATGAGTAATGATGACTTGTGTTCGCTTCATTGCGCACATTTTTATTCATTTAGTTATCTATTTATTATGTTTTTGTTCAAAGGGGTTTTGGTGACATTGCAAAGAACTTGTTTCCTGTGGATGTGACACAAACATACATAGATGGAGAGATACACTGTTTTTCTGCATTGTTTATGCATTGATATTTCTGTTTTTGTATTTTTTTGACATGTCTGTTTTGATACATAATTCTTTCTTTTTTTCTTTCTATCTCTCTTTCTCCCCCTTCTCTCTCTTTTTCTCTTTCTCTCTCTCCATCTCACTTTCTCTCTTGTGTTTTTTCCTACTGTCTGACAGTCTCTCACTCTCTCCTACCTCCCACTTCCTCCCTCTCTTCAGCTCTCACTCCTCTCCTGATATAATAATGATAATAACAATAACAGTAATGATAAAGATAACCATGAAAATGATAACAACACAACAATAATGTTTTATGCATTGATATTTCTGTTTTTGTATTTTTTTGACATGTCTGTTTTGATACATAATTCTTTCTTTTTTTCTTTCTATCTCTCTTTCTCCCCCTTCTCTCTCTTTTTCTCTTTCTCTCTCTCCATCTCACTTTCTCTTGTGTTTTTCTGACTGTCTGTCTGTCTCTCTCTCTCTCTCTCTCTCCCACTTTCTCTCTGTCTCTCTCACTCTCTCTGATATAATAATGATAATAACAATAACAGTAATGATAAAGATAACCATGAAAATGATAACAACACAACAATAAGAACAATAAGATCAAAGAACAACAAAGCAAGAACAATAATGATGATGCTGATGATATACATATACAAATATTCCCCATCACTTTGTTTACCTATTGATATTCTACAGCAAAATAACCCAAAAAAAACAGATTTACCGGTGTGTTGTGCGGTCTGCAGCGGTGTTCACTGTGCACTGAGGAGCAAGAACACGACGCTGAATGAATGAGCAAGAATGCCTGTAACACCGGCATCAAGCACTGTTCTTGTGTTCATATCCTTATCTGGGACTACAACTGTTCACTCAAGGCGTTTGTTCGTTATTTTTTGCAGCTATTTTTTTTAGGAAGTAGACTATTGTTTAATACTAACAGGAATGGTAAGAATATTCAACCTTGATAATAATAAGAGAAAGCAATTTTGTGAAGGAGGTGGAATCTGGTACATCATGCTATAAGTCTGCTAGAGTAAGACAAAAAAAAAAGAAAAAAAAAAGAAAAAGAAAAAAAAGAAAAAGAAGAAAAAATATATACATATATATATATATATATATATATATATATATATATATATATATATATACTAATATCTATATATATATATATATATATATATAAACTATGCCCTTGGAGAGACAAATGTTACATATACAAATACAATGTATACATAATTCCGGGTAGAATTACATTAATGTATGATGCGCTGATACTTGGTATCAGAAAAGGGCTAAATATTTTTTTTCCTTAATTACTATCCTTTAATTTGCAAAATGAAAGACTTTTCCAAGGAGCTGTCTAACCAATCCTAATATGAAAGAACAACATTGAAAGCAGAAAAACAAGAAAAAACTTACCTTGCACAAAGACTTTACTCAGTAAGATCCGCGGAAAGCAGTGCACACCACTAGAGCTCCAAGGTGACTGTGCATTGCGAACACTCAACAGGCAGCATCAGCTCGCAATTTCTTGGAACTAATGGCAGATGGATAACCTGGTATGGCAATTGATTTGTCTAGCATTGGATTTCTAAACGTACATACTAATTATCTATATTCTACACAGCGAAAAAACAAAAACAAAAACAAAAAACAACGAACTTCTTGAACTATTGGTACGGCATTCAGGATTTCACCACAAAATATTTACGAGCACATTTCACAAAAATAGATGAAGAAATAATTTGGAATAAGCTCCAAGATACCCTCACATGTTTTTTTTTCTTTGTTTTTTTAGACCTTAAGATTCGCAGCACTATCCCTGTTAACCAGAAAAAAAAACAATGAGTTTAGGCTGATCTCCCAGTGAACAGAATTACAAATAACAGGATGCCAACATGCATCACAACTCAAAGATCATATTTTCTCATCACCAACACCAACCCACACACACACACCCACACCCCCAACATCCCCCCACACCCACACACTCAAAACAAAAGAAAACAAAAAATTACAAAGAACTGTGGCATGTGATAAAAAAGCATCAAATTTTAATGAGGTGTTATTCTTCAGATCTACCTACCAAGTACTCGGTGTTAACCTTGAGGCGACTTGCAATAAGACAGTGACGATCATATTAATGAGGACAATAACATGATTGTGCGCGCATACGTGGGTGTTTGTGTCTGTGGTAAGCATGCTAATCGAGAAGACTGATCAGAGCGAGAGAGAGTGGGAGAGAGAGGGAGAGACTGATGGATAGACAGATAGATAGGTAAAGAGCGAGAGTAAGAGAGTATATATACATACATACATACATACATACATATATATATATATATATATATATATATATATATATAATATTTACACATACATCCGACACACCACACACACCAAATCACACCACACACATATTATATATTCTTATACATATGATATATATATATATATATATATATATAATGATATAATATATATATTATTATATATTATATATATATATATATATGCATATTCATTTATATATGCTATATAATTATTTACATATAATAATATACTATACTATATAATATATATATTATATATTCTAACTATTTATACATACATATATACATATTTAATATATATCTATATATATAATATATATATATATATATATATATGTAATATATATATGTAAATATAATGAAAATGATATCCAATAAGCATAAATATATCATATATATATATATATAATATATATATAATATATAATAAATATATATAATATGTATATAATAACTGTATGTATATTATATATGCTTATTATATTTTAACATTACATACATGCATAATATTATATGTACAAATATATATATATATATATATATATATATAATATATATATAATAATATATAATATATATTATATATATATATATACTATATAAGTATAACACATATATATCATATATATCCTATATATATATGTATATATATACATAATATATATGTATTCAATATATATATATGTATATATATATAACATATATGTATATAAATGTATATATATATATATATATATATATAAATATATATATTATGATATAAATATATATAAATATGTATATTTATATATGCCCTATAGATATTTAATACATACTTGCATATAATATATAGATATAAATATATATATATAGAAATATATATATATTTATTATATATATATATATATATGTAAAAGTATATATATATCTGTATTTATATATATTTAACAATATATTACTCATATATATATATATATATATATTTATATATATATTGTTATCAGTGATATATATACATATATATATACATATATTATCAATATATATATAATATAACATATATATATATATATATATATATATATATATATATATAGTTAATAATATATATAATATATATATAACGTCTGCACTCCCATTACTTCTCCCCAAACCTTCTTGTAGTTAGCATGTCCTTCACTGTCTAATTCCTTATTCTGAGACCCAGAGTGAATCTGAACATTCGCATCTCTTCCACCTCCATCTTTGCCTCTTGTAACTTTGTTACTGGCACTGTCTCCATGCCATATAGCATTGCTGGTCTTACACACGTCCTATAGATTTTCCCCTTTCTCCACCCATTTCAGCCTGCCTGCCCTCTCCTTTTAACTTCAGCATTGCTAGATCCTTCACAGTCTACTGTTGAACCCAGATGCTTAAATTCACTCACTTTCCTTATCTTTTTCCCTTGAATTTAACTCTGCCATCTCCTTCCTTCTCATATACACAGAGATACTCAGTCTTCCTTCTGCTGACTTTCATGCCACGCCTCTCCAGTGCATGTCTCCACCTTTCCAGATCTTCCTCTACTTCTTTTCTTCTGTTACTTTTCTTTTTTTTTTATTTTTTTTTTCGGTTTGTTTTTTTTGTTCCGGGCGCTAACATATAGCACAACGTCGTCTGCAAACATCATAGACCACGGCGCTTCTTTCCTAAGCCCATCAGTGAACTTATCCATGATAACAGCAAACAAGAACGGGCTTAGGGCTGACCCCTGATGTAATCCAACTTCCACCTTAAACTTTTCTATGGTACCCACTGCACTTCCCACTGCTGTCGTACACTCATTTTACATATCTTGCACCACCTTTACATACACTTCTGGTATCGATGACTCCCGCACGCAGTGCCACAGTTCTTCTCTTGGTACTACTCACTGGACATATCCTTCTCCAGATCAATATAACACACAATCCATTTTGCTTTTGTCCCTCTCTGTACTTCTCCAATCAACATTCGCAGTGCAAAATAAATGCATCTGTGGTACTTCTTCTTCTCTTTCTCTCTTCTCTTCCTCTCCCTGGCATAAAACCAAACTGTATCATCACAGATTCTGCAGCAACTCCTTAGGCCTTGTGTCTATTGTGTCTATCCCACCCTTTCCCCCACACATTTTAATGACTCATTTATGAGTGGTCCCCGATAGTTCCCCCGTGAGCGTGTGGTCCCCGGAGTTCCTCCGTCCTCAACAATCCTGCGTCGTCTCGCGGCTCCTTTGTTCTTGTAAATAGGCATCAAATTGTGCTCCTGTTCCCCTTTTCCTTTATCCACAATCTATCTGTTATTCTTTCTCCTGCAAGGATTTTGTTGAATAGGGATGTCAAGTATCCAACCCCTGCTCCTTCTAGGATTATCCATGCTTCTATAGGAATGTTATCTGGTCCTAAAGCTTTGTCTCTCTTCATCTTCAGCGTCTTTTGTCAGCTTGATTTGCTGCTCTCTCTATATATCCCTCTGCTTTGACACTCTATACATTATGTTTTCCCTCTGTTTCGTATCCAACTTCTCATACATCTCCTCACCCGCTTCTTTCTTTGCTTTGCTTTCTACTACTACCTTTGCCTTGTTCTTTGCTTCCTTGTACAAAAAACTTGCTTCTCAGATTTTTTCTTTTATGCCACTCTTTCCATGCTTCTTTCTTTCTCGCAATAACTTCCTGTACTTCGTTCCACCGCCA
>NW_028234404.1:22229849-22232349 GCF_977035675.1 Penaeus japonicus | reverse complement strand
TGTCTCACTCCTCACAGTGATCTCAACTGCAAAGATTTATGCGTCCGCGCAGGTGTGCGGGACAAACTGATATTCATCCCAATTCCCTCCTTGGCCAGGGAACTTAGTGGAAAATTCTGTGAAGCTCCCCCAGCTCCTCAAGCTCTGACAGGCTTCGGTTCAAACATCTCACGCTCGGGAATCGGTAAAAAGGGCACTCACTGTATTGCAGAAGGATGCTTCTGATCTTGACATCCTTCATCATCTGGGAAAGGAACCTCATGTAACTGAGGCCATAAATGATCCCTGCGACCTTTCTACCCCTGATGCTAAAGCAGATTAAAAAATGGATGAAGTCCAGTACTGGATGTTTTGACAGAAAAAAAGAAAAAAAAAAAAAAAAAAAAAATTACATCCTTGGTCATCGCACTTCATATCCGAGATACATCAGGAAAAGGGCCCTATAGTGAGGATGATTGGACATTCTGATATTTGAGCAAATATTTTTTTCTGAAGATATGTATCTTCATCATTCGCTTCATACATGACAGGACCTTCATACCTAGAAAGTATCATAAGCAGGCAAAATGGATAGGTCAGTAACTAATGTCTTTAGGCAACTTTAGAACCCTGACTTACAGTATGCGTAACATTTATTTTAAATTACTGCTGATAGAAAATGTTATGAGACATACAAGTTAACATGCGTGTCAATCACTCATTGAAATAGTAAATCAGAAAGTCATTGGAAAGTCCAGCACGTTTCCTGTGCACAAAGCACAGAGGTTTGAATTTCTTTTTTTTCTAGCATTCTTGCCAGACAGTAGGGTATACATCTATGTCTATCATTTGGAAGAATCCTTTGTTTATCGTTATATGTTATTAATTTCTTTTATGTAAGTGTAAAATATGTGATATATAAAATGTAGATGTGTTTTGTTGTATGTTTTGTCTGGTTCTTTACGTGGGGATATGTTTTTTATTTGAAGGATGTGCCATAATCTTGCGGCATTCAAATAATCTTTCATAAGGTTTGGCACTTTTAGTGACCCCGGTTGACATCATATCTGAAAGAATATAACCTATTCTATAAGTTTTCACGGTCAAAATTTGTCATATCATAAATAATAACCCAAAATATATTGAGTGTATGATAACATAATGTAATCTCATTTCCGCCAAACCCTAATAATGGGCATTTTTGCATATCGCGTTCACATTTTCCTCTAAGTCCCACAGCTTCTGCCACAAATTGACTGTACTAATTAACTCCCTGGGGATGCAATGGGAACCAAATTCAAACAATATATGCAGTCAAAAAGTTTTCCTGTGGTCCGGTTGAACGGACTCATTCTGGTCAGGTCCGTCCTCCTTGATGGTCAGGTATACCATCAAGGGGAAGACTGAATTCATCAAAACGGCAGATGGCAGTTTAGGGCAGAATGGAAGAGGGAGGGAGTCCATGCACTTAGTCCCACATCCCAGGTACAAATTGTAATTTAAGAAATGTTTTTTTTTTTCATGCATTCTCGTGACCCCATGTACTTTAAAAGCCCTCTGATGAAAAAAATGAAACATGTAAAAAGTAATGTCAATGGATAATATATAAAATTAATAATAATACAATAATGATAAAACAATACCCAAAAGACTCAAGGATAAATTACAGAAAAGCTCTATGGGGCATCCCTGTTTGGCACATACCCAAAGGTATATCATCTGAAATGTAAACAATAGTGAGTAAGCGCGTCCAGCAATTTCCCTTACTGACAAGTAATAAAGTCAGACACAGCCTTGCTTTGCTGCTCAAGCGTTGTAACAGGGTATTTCAATGTAATCCAAGGTATCCCAGGGTAATCCATGGTAATCCACACGAATCCTGAGTCCAGAGACAACTACCGTACAAGGTTTGGAAAATATTAACAGAACGAAAATATGAACAAAACAATAATAAGATCAGAAAAAGGGATTATTTACCAGTTGTTTTTTTCGCCATCCGAGGGGGATCAAACCATCCTAAAGTAGAGTAAAGGCTTCACCAATGATTCAAATAATGCTACTGAGACATATCAATGTACACAGGGTTTGGTAGCATAACGTAGAGTGTTGTTTACGTGGGCGGGAATCCTCTCCGCAGTGTTTGATCGAGGGGAGTAGGATAGAGGAGGAAGGGGGGGAGGAGGGGAGGAAGGGAGGTGAGCGTAAGTGTAAGAAAAAAAAGCGAAAACGAGAGAAACAGTAAGTCGAGAGGGGAAAATGCAGGGAAGAGGCGAATTGGTAAATTGAAAGCGTAAATATATGTATATATATGATTATATATATATACATACACACACATAAACGCGCACACACACACACACACACACATAAACACACACATACACACAAATAAACACACACACACACACACACACACACACACACACACACACACACACACACACACACACACACACACATATATATATATATATATATATATATATATATATATATATATATATATATATATATACACACC
>NW_028234404.1:22217349-22219849 GCF_977035675.1 Penaeus japonicus | reverse complement strand
TAATGGTAATGATGATGTTAATTATAAAAAAATAGATATAATGACAATAATGATAATAATAAAATAATAATGATTAAAAAACAGTAATAACAATGATAATAATAATAGCAATAAGTGAAATAGTAAGGATGATAATAATGATAAAGATAATAATGGTAATGATGAGGATAATGATAGTAACAATAATAATGATAATAACAATGGTAATCACACTACCAACATCAACAACAATGATACTGAACATTGATTAAGAACAAACCAAGTGTCACAAACCCGAATGAAATGTGAATTGTTTCAAAATGTATTCCTACCCTTGCTATGTAAGACATAGACACTTAGAGGTGTAAAATATCGCCAGAGGAAACAAAGACAGTGAGAAAAAAAATGTAGAAAATGAAAACAACAACAATAATAACAAAAAAGTGCTCTCGTTGCCGCTAATGCACCTATTATGACGTAATAATGGGACACCATTACTCGCCCGGAGAATCAGGATATCCTAAATTCTCGGAAAAGAGAGAGGGAAAGAGAGAGAGAGAGAGAGAGAGAGAGAGAGAGAGAGAGAGAGAGAGAGAGAGAGAGAGAGAGAGAGAGAGAGAGAGAGAGAGAGAGAGAGAGAGAGAGAGAGAGAGAGAGAGAGAGAGAGAGAGAGAGAGAGAGAGAGAGAGAGAGAGAGAAATCACGACCAATAATTTTTATTTTGCGTGGGAGACACACACCATCACCGTACGTAATAAATGAGTCTACAGTGTTTTGTATGTTGGTGAAATGTCACGAGGACGTTACGGTGACGCTGACATCACGTCACCACAGCACATCAAAGGCCCAACAATACCCTTTCGTCCAGCGGAGGGCGAGGCGCAGCAGGATTCCTTCAGACAAAAGGTCCCAGCGCCTCCTGCTCGACCTCCCCCTCCCCCCCCTTTCCTACATCCTTTGTGGGCTTGTGCAATGGCCAATCGCGTGCGTCCTGGCCATTAGGTTAGGAGGGGTTATCAGACGCGCGAAAGGCCAACTGAGAGCCAATCAGGGCGCGAGAGTGGCTGCGGAGAGCGGCGATTGGTCCGCGGTGCAAGGCGGGCGTTGATGCCAAGGGGTTGGAGCGCCGCCGACGGAGACAAGGGGGGAACCCGCACGCTGCGAGACACTCATGTGACAACCCTCCCCCCTCCCTCATTCTCCCCTTCCCATTTACCCTCTACCACCCCCCTCCCTCACGAAATTACGCCTCTTTTGGCTTAGACACAAGATGACCCCCTCCTCCCTCTACGTACCCCCTCTCTCTCCCTTCCCCCTGCTCTCCTCCTTCCCGCTTAACCTCCCCCCCCCTTGCCCCGCTCCCCATACGTCAAAAGGGAAAGATATTTCAAGGAGTAATTTGAATACGATGAAGAATAGGCATAGCAGAGAAAGAAGAAGAAAGAGATAAGAGGTTAAAGAAGAATTAAGAGAGAGAGAGAAAAAAAAGAACAACCAGCCTGTATTTTTTTGAAAGGACCCAGGTGGCGTTCAGAGACCAAGCGCATTTCGAGTGTCATAGAAAATGGACGGTGTTTTGATTTCAAATGAGTTTCCGAAAGAAAACGGCGCCATTAATAATGTGCTTCTGGAGAGGTGTTTGTGGAGTGAACATTCCTTTTCATTTTGCGTTAAGAGGGAAAGAAATGAATTACGATTTGCAAAAGTTAGGATATTAAAGGGTTAAAAGCCGTGAAATAGTGATAATGAGATGGAAATAGTGGATTATTAAGGATTAAAAAATCGGGTTTTTCTCATAACAAACTAAATTCCTGCAGTCGTTTGATGTTTCCATAGGTTGTGCACTGCTTTTGACACGAGCCTCATTAAACTACAAAATTCCGATAGTACTCTGGTGTATTTTGTAGCGTATAGGTGACATATATAAGTGCACGTACACACACACACACACACACACACACACACACACACACACACACACACACACACACACACACACACACACACACCCACACACGCACACACACACACACACACACAGACAACATCTCACACACTCACTTTCTCACAACACGACACTTCACACACACTCTTCTCAACATCTCACTCACACACAACACACACACACACCACACACCACACACACACCATACACACCCACCAACACACACAACACACAACACACAGAATACACTCTCTACCTCTCTCTCTCTCTATCTGTATATATATAGATATATATATATATATAATGTAATATGTTTGTATGTGTATATGTATATATGCTGTGTGTATATGTATATATATATTTATATTATATATCATATATATTATGTATTAATATATATATATACACACCACACACAACAACACACACTATACACACCACACACACACAGTGTGTTCACATGTGTGTGTTTATATGTGTGTGTGTGTGTGTTTATATATATATATATATATATTATATATATATATATATATATATATATATACTATATTATATATACATATTATTTCATACATA
>NW_028234404.1:22192349-22194849 GCF_977035675.1 Penaeus japonicus | reverse complement strand
ATAACAGTAATAGTGATAATAATAACAATTTAATAATGATGATATTCACGACAATAAATACAACGATAATAATAATGATGGTTGTAGTTTTAACGACAATAATAATAGCATAATAATGAGGATAATGAAAGGGATAATAACAATTATAATAACAATAAAAATACTAATCTGTAATAGTAGTAATGATAACAATATTGTTAACGACAACAACAGAAATAACAACAACAAGGAAGATAATAATGATGATGATGAGAGTAATAATAATAATAATGATAATGATAATGATCAGGATGATGATAATGATAATAGTGATAGTCATAATGAAAACGCAATGATAGTACCAATTACTATAACGATAAGGATAATAATGATAATGATATCGATGATAATAATAATAATAATAGAAATGATAATAACAATGGTGATAATGATGAAAACAATGGTAATGATAATGATAATGATGATAGCAATAAAAAGTGATACTAATGAAAATTATAATAACGTTAATAACAATGGTAATGATCATAAAATCGTAATAATAATGATAGTTAAAAATACTTATGATCATAATGATGAGACTAATATCTATTCCGTTAAGAGAGATTTGCGAAGACGAAGCTTCGCCCGGGCTGGGTGGCGGACCGGATACTAATATTAATGGTAACAGTGATAATGATAATGATGATGATAGTGATGATGATTATGGTGATGATGATTATGGTGATGATGATGGTGATGATGATGATAATGATGATGATGATGATGATAATGATGATTATGATGATATTGATGATTATGATGCTAATGGTGATTATGATGAAAATGATGATTATGATGAAAATGGTGATTAGGAGGGTAATAATGACGATGATAATAATGGTGATAATGATGATTATGATGATAATGATAATAATTGTTATAATAATGATAATGATGATTATGATGATATTGATGGTAAGAATGATAATGATGGTAATGATGATAATGATGATTATGATAATGATGATAATGATAACGGTAATAATGATGATTATGATGATAAAGATGATAAGCATGAATATGATGATTGTCATGATAATGACGATAATGATAATAGTAATAGTGATAACAATAATAATAACATTGATAATGATAATGATGACAGTGATGATAATAATAATGATGACGGTAATGATAATAATGATAATGGTAATAATAATGCTAGTGATAAGGATAACAATAATGATTATGATAATAATGAGCATAAAGATAGCAATAATGATAATGACAGTAGGAATAAAGATAATGATAATAATAACGGTTTGGATAACAATATTGACATGATTATTGATTATAATAAAAATACATTAACAAAAAAAAGAAAAAAAAGAAAGAAAAGAAAAAAGGGAAAAAGGGAAAAAAAGAAAAGATAAAAAGAAACAAAGAAACACACACACACACACACACACACACACACATATATATATATATATATATATATATATATATATATATATATATATATATATATATATATATATATATATATATATATATATATATATATATATGTATATATATATAATGACACCAATAATAACAATGAAACGAACAATAGTCAAATAATATTCCTCTTTTCACATTTCTCTCATCAATATCTAATGGTATAAATTTTTAATGATTTGATGATAATTCTTAATGATGATAATAATCAGAAATGTTTATTCATATTTTTTAATTCGATATAGATAATACTGATATGACATGATCATTTATCAGATTCTTGGTCATGTAATTATGTAATTATCTCTTGATAAATAATCACGTATGATAACCACTTCATCACATTATTCTTGTCATCACACACATCATCATCACTTACGTGAGCGGGGGGGGGGGGGGGGGCACATCATTTCCCTTTTGTTTAGAGAATAGTCTCATCACTTTATCATTATTGTTATTATTATTATCCTTATCATTATTATTGTTATCACTATTGTCATTATCATCGCTATCATTATTATCGTCAATATCTTTATCATATCATTATCATTATTGATCTTGTTTTCATTATCATCATCATTATTACAATCACTATTATTATCATTATTATCAACATCATCATCATTATTATCATCATCATTACCGTTATCATTTTAATATCATCGTCATCGTCTTTATTATCATTACCATCGTCATCTTTATCGTCATTATCATTTTGATTATCTAAATCCTTTTTATTATCATTGTTGTCATGAAAGTTATTGTTATCATCATTATCATTACTATTATCATAATCATTAACATTGTTATTTTCATTTATTTTCTGTCATTCTTATTCTTCTTATCATTACCATAATCAATCCTTAATCCTCATCAGATTTACGAAAGAGAGAGAAAGATAGATAGGTAAATAGATAGATAGAAAGAGAGAGAGAGCGAGCGAGCGAGCGAGCGAGAGAGAGAGAGAGAGAGAGAGAGAGAGAGAGAGAGAGAGAGAGAGAGAGAGAGAGAGAGAGAG
>NW_028234404.1:22174849-22182349 GCF_977035675.1 Penaeus japonicus | reverse complement strand
ACTAGCACTAGTAGTAATAGCAGCAGTATCAACAATAGTAGTAGTAATAGTCGTAGTAGTAGCACCAATAGTGGTAGTAGTAATAATAGTTATAGTAGTAGCATTAACAGCAATGGTAGTGATAGTAGTAGTAGCAGTGGTAGTAACATTTTTGTAGTAATAATAGCCATAGTAGAAGAGAAGGAAGAAAAAGAATAATCAGGAAAAATAACAGACGAAAAGAAAAGTCGAATCGAAGAAGAAAAAAAAAAGACAGAGACAAAAGAATGAACGCAAAAACAAGTAAACAAAAAACAAAAAGACAAAAAAGCATTGCCCTGTTAACGGAACAAGGTCTTATGCAAATTTCCTTCTTGTACTCCTTCGTCAGAGCCAAATTCAGGGACAAAGGAAGAACTCAGCACTCAGCACCCGCGAGCAGAATGCCGCTCTCCTGGCTTCTGTTATCTTTATTATTATCATTACTATTGCTATTGTCATTGTTATCATTAATATTATTACCAGTATTATTTTAGTTGTTTTTACTATCATTAACGTCATCATTTTTATTATTATAATCACTGTCATTATTTTTATCATTATTGTTATATGAGTTTTCATCATCATTACTATTATCATAATAATTATTATAATCATTATCATTATCTTCATCATTATTATAATTATCACTATTATCAATTATTATAATTATCATTGTAATTATCATTACAAGCATCATTACTACCCTTATCATTATCAATGTTATCATCATTGCTAACCTTGTCAGTATCAGTATCATCAATATTATTATCCCGATTAGAAGCTAAGCAACATAATCGTATTTGAAAAAGGACAGTGCTAGGAACAACCCAAAGACCCTCTTATTTAAATTAAAAACAGATAAGATATGAAAAAAATTACTGTTAAACGAATAAGATGGTTCAAATAGTTCAATTCACAGACTCCAGAAAAATCAAGCTATGTCATAGTATGGCTCTAAAGTGGCCGTTCGTTAGTTTCGTGTTAATTTTGACAGTTAGAAGTTAATCACCGTTAATAGTTTAAAATGACTCTATATCACATTACCTTCGATGTCTTTGGTAATGTCTCATACTCGTATACAAGGACTGGTTGTTATTGCTTGTAAAACAGTGTTGGACAAGACGAGTTATTAAGTGAAATGAGGGGATGGTCCTTTACCAGTGCAGGGCTTTCGTGACCTCTCTTTCCAATATACATGGAGGAAAGAAAAATCTATTTCTTTTGGAATTTCTTCTCAGTCACCCAAAACATTTCATCCCGTTCTACATTTTTATTTTGTATCCCTACCATCCCTCCTAATCCTCTCCCCTCCCTCTCTCTCTCTTCCTCCTTCACCCTCCCCCCTCCTTTCTCTTCCTCTTTTCTACCCCCCACTCTCTCTCTTCCACCTCTCCCCCCCTCTCTCTCTTCCTCCTCCTCCTCCTCCTCCTCGTCTCCCTCGTCCGCCACGTCTTCCCGCCATTTCCCCTACGTCATATCCGGCAGCCACGTTCTGCAGGCTGATTGGCTGTTACCGCCGCTGCCCTATTTGTGCGCGAGACTTGGTTAACCTCGGGATGGGGTAGAAGGGGGGATGGGGGGAGGGTAGGGGATAGGGAGGGGGCTGGAAATGGGGGAATGGGGGGAAATAGGGGATTGGGGATGGGGGAAGGAGGGGATAGGGGATAGAGAGGGAAGAGATGGTCTTCATCTTCGGGAGTTGTATTTTTTTTCTTCTTTTTTTCTTGGATTTTATTTGATTTCTTCTTGAGGGAGGATATCGGATTATTTTTGTTTTGTTTTTAAGTTTTTACCTTTTTGTCCGTAGGGTTTTTTTCCGTGCTCGTTCTTTTAGTGAAATGTAATACTTTTATTATTATTTTTTTCATCGTCGATAAGACTACGATAAGAAGGTAATTTGAACAATTAATTGAGCGATCTTGCGAAGCTCTTGGCAAATCTTATTACCCCCCCCCCACAAAAAAAAAAAAAAAAAAATCACATTGCCTGAGGTTCGTTTCCTGAAGACCGTGTTGCCAAATAGTGAATAATTCGAAGCAATGCAAAACTGCAGATTTGTTTATATGTTGCATAATCAATACCCTCCCAATAAAAACAAAAACAAACAAACAAATACATCCTGTATTCCAAAAAGCATACACCCTCTTTATTTAAGTAATGAAAACCATTTTCCTATTTTGTATAAACGAAATAGGCAATCTGTCGTGTAACAGGTAGAGACGAGAAATAGGCCTATCGTTAAGGGGACGCGAGAAAATGAGAAATTTACCTTCATTTTCTCTTCCTCCTCTTCTTCTATCTCTGGGTCATTTCCTTCGTCTCTCATTCTCTCCCTGCTTTTCTTTATTCGTCTTTTGATGATCTGTGTATTATCATAAGTTTTGTTTTATTATCGTGACACCAATTTTTTTTCCTTTTTTTCTTTTTCTTCACTCTTCATCTTCATATTATCATCATTATCATGATTATCATCGTTGATAAAATCATTATCATCATTATAATCATCATTGTCATAATCATCATCATTGATATCATCTTTCCGATTATTATTATCATTATCATTATCATAATCATCATCTTTAATATTATCATTCCGGTTATCATTATCATCATTATTTTCATCTTTAATACATTTAACCCTCTGCTTGACATTTTCTTTCTTTGTTGGCTCATCCTTTCTAATATTTCTTTATTTTTTTCCTTTTCTTTATTCTTCGTTTTAAAAAGTCCGGCGAAATTACCCTTGGTAGTTTGGTGATGACTGATTCAGATTGGTGATGACTGATTACAGGTTGGTGTTGACTGATGACTGGGGGACAGCTTGGTGATGACTGATTCAGATTGGTGATGACTCATTACAGATTGATGATGACTGATTACAAGTTGGTGGTGACTGATGACAGATTAGTGATGACTGATGACAGGTGCACAGATTGGTGATGATTGATGACAGGTTGATAGCTTGGTGATAACTTATGACAGGTTGACTGCTTGGTAATGACTGATGACAGATTGGTGATGACCATGACAGGTTGGTCTTGACTGATAGCAGGTTGGTGATGACTGATGCCAGGCTTGAGATGATTTGTGACTGCTTAGTGATGACTGGTTACAGGTTGGTGATGATTAATGATATGTTGGTGAGTGATAACTAATGGCAAGTTGGTGATGATTAGTGACAGGTTGACAGGTTGATGATGACTGATGACAAGTTGACAAGCTGGACATGACTAATGACAGGTTGGTTATGATTGCTGACAGGTTAGTGATGACTAATGGCACGTTGGTGACAAGTTGACGTGTTGGTGACAGTTAATGATGATCATTTGAGACTGACGAGTTGATGATGATAACTCTTTGCAATGCAACGCTAAGCTGCCAAGTGTATCTTCGCCAAAAACAAACAAACAAACAAACAAAAACAAAAAAAAACGAAAAACTTTAATTTTTTCCGTCCATTTTCTATTTCCTCCCCCCCCTTCCCTTCCCCTCTGCTACATCCGGGCTTCTGCTTTCCTACTCTTCTCTATTCCTCTCTCTCTCTCTCTCTCTTTATCATAGCATCTTTCTTTCCCCCGATTTTCCTCTGCTATTATTCGTATTTCACCTCCTTTCTCTCTTTTTCCTTTTTATTGGTCGGTTACTCCGTCGAACCCATTCTTTATATTTACTCCTTTTATTCGTCGGTATTTTCCTTTTCCTTTTCTTTTTATATCTATCGGTGTCTCTATTTCCTGTTTTCCTGTCTGTCTGTCTATCTCTGTTTGTCTCACTCTTTCTCTCCCTCCTCCCTTTTCTCTTTCGCCTTCACTCCATTTCTTCTTCTTCTTCTCTATAACTTTACAATTCCAATTTCCCTTTTCTGTTTCAATATCTCACTATATGGTACAAAAAAAGAAAAAAACAAGAAAAAAAAGAAAAGAGAAAATGCATGAAGACAAAACGAAACCTATCTAGAAGGGGAATACTAGAACGTGACGTTTCTAGTAATATTAATCAGACTGATTAATCAATATCAGATATATACATACATACATATATGTATGTATGTATATATATATATATATATATATATAATATATATATATATATATATATATATATTCATATATATATATATATATATATATATATATACATACATACATACATATATATATTATATATATATATATATATATATATATATATATATATATATAATATATATATAATATATATATATATATATTATATACATATATATGTTATATATATATATATAATAAATATATGTATATATATATGTATATACTGTATATTATATATATATATATTATATATATATACATAATACACACATATATATATATATATATACATGTATATATAAAACAATGTATTGATGTATCGAAGAAAAAAAATCATATCACAGGATTTGACTTTAATTATTACAAAAGGACCTTATTTTTTAAGCCTAAAGAACCATTCAGATTTAGGTAAGCGTGAAAAAATAATTGCATCGGATGTATAATGGAAAGGCAACCATGTTTTCTCCCCATATATCAAATGAATATTGAATTAATTTATATATAATTTTTTCGTAACTATGTAGGACGCCACAGATGATAATTTGTTCTGGATGGAATCATAGGAGAGATAGATAGATAGATAGATAGAGAAAAGAGAGAGAGAGAGAGAGATAGAGATAGAGATAGAGAGAGAAAGAGAAAGAGAGCGAGAGCGAGAGCGAGAGCAAGAGCGAGAGCGAGAGAGAGAGAGAGAGAGAGAGAGAGAGAGAGAGAGAGAGAGAGGAGAGAGAGACAGTCAGACAGAGAGAGAGAGCGAAAGATAAATAGATAGAAAGATAAATAGATAGATAGAGAGAGAGAGGAGAGAGAGAGACAGTCAGACAGAGAGAGAGAGAGCGAGAGATAGATAGATAGAAAGACAGATAGATAGAGAGAGAGAAAGAGAGAGCGCTGTATATATAGTGTGAGCAAGAGGTAGAGAGAGAGCGATGTAGAGAGAGAAAGAAAGAGAGAATCGAAAGAAAGAGAAAGAAAAGAAAAAGAAAGGAGAAAAAAAAGGAAACAAGCAATCAAAGAAAGAGAGAAATGTGACAAATAAAAACAAACAAAAACAAACAAATAAACAAAACAAAAATTCTAACCCTCAACACGAATCGAAAATTAAAAGTAAAAAAACAGAAAAATGACTTTTTTTCTCCCCCCAAACAGGAGAGAGAGAGAGAGAGAGAGCACGCTTTGCTCTTCATTTTAATACCCGTTAAGAGAATGCTCCAGCCCTCTTGTTTACCATATATGACCCTGATTTAACACAAGTCTTCACACTTTGAGGCTCCCGGGGTTGAAAACAATCCCAGCTAAGCGCTCGTGCGTACGCCCCAGCGACCCCCAAAAACGCCCCAGCGACCCCAAACACGCCCGCACCGACCCCGCTACCTCGACCCACTTCCGGCACGCGCCCTTGCCCTTGCACGCCCGCCCACGACGACGACGGAGACGGGATAATTAACACGTCCTCAAGGCACCTGCCGGACCTAATTTGACCACGTCTTCGGAGGGAAAGGCTGAAGATGGGCGGAGGAGAGGGGCGTGTCTTCCCGCTTGGCTCCGCCCCCTTTCTCTCACGGGCAGGTGTTTCCTCCCGCTCTCCTCCCACCACCCTCCCTCCCTCCCTCCTCCTCCTCCTCCTGTTCCAAGGGCGGGCGTGAGCGAGGGCGTGAAATCAAAAAGGTTGAGAATGACGTCTGGGGCCAAAGTAATGAGACAGCGAGGGGGTTTAACACAGTCATTTGGACGAGGCGTGGGGGAAAATAGTGCATATTCGGGAGAGATTCCTTATTTTGGAGCTTTGGAGCACAAAAAACAGCGCTGCCTCTCATTGCCGAGGTGTGTTCCCTCATTCCCTCCTTTTCTGTTGGTCGCTGCTGGGTACTTGGCTGCTTTTTGGGGTCTGGCGACTTCCATGTCTGGAATATTGTCACACACACACACGCACGCACGCACACACACGCACACACACACACAAAACCACACACACACACACACACACACACACATGCACACACACACACACACACACACACATCACGCACATACAAGCACACACACACACACACACCAAACACGGCTGCATACACGAACATATACAATTAGACACACACATACACACGACAACATATTTTCGGCGAACATAATACTATACTTTATTATGTCATAGATCGACTGGCATGATATGTACGTGTGTCTGTGCAGATATATACACATGCATACTCATACACATACGCTCACATATGCATGCAAAAAATAAAAAGAAAGAAAAGAAAAGAAACAAAAGAAAGAAACAAGAAAATAAGGAAAGGAAAAGAGAAGAAAAATAAAGAAAAGAAAAGAAAGAAAGAAAGAAAGAAGAAGAAAAAGGTATACATACATATATATATATATATATATATATATATATATATATATATATATATATATATATATATATATATATATATATATATATATATGTGCGTGTATATATACACACACACATCCGTATATGAGTTATAAACACTATCTAACAATATCAGAGAATAGGAAAAATACATCTTTACATGACAGAGAAACAAACCTTACAAAACAAAAAACAAAAAATGGCGGCGTAAACACTGGCTATCTGTACCGGAATCTGAGGTCATTATTAGGGCCCGACTTTCACATGCGATGTGTAAACACATTTCCTTTTATTCTCACCTTCCTTTCCATCTTTCAACCTCCGTATCTCTTTTTTTTTCTCTCTCTCACTCTTCGTTACCTCCTTTTTTAGTCTTTTTACTTCTTCCTCCCTCCCTCCCCCTCTCTCTCTTTCTCACATACACTCTTCCTTACCTTTTTCTTTCTTAGTCTTTTACCCTCCCTTCCTTTCTTCCTCTCTCTCTCTCTCCTCCTTTCTCTGTTGGCATTCTCTCTACTTAAATTCTCCATTCATATCTCTCTTTCTCCTCTCTTCCCATATCCTTCTCTCCCTCTTTGTGTCCTTCCTTTCCTCACTTTCGCTGTCAGTCGCGGGGAAATCGCTATTGAAAACAAGTAAAAGAAAACGGATAAGGGGATGGTCCTTTACCACTGCTACTTGCCTTTGTTCTTTCCAGGTGATAATGTTAGGGTCTTCCCGACGTTGTTTAGCTATATAGATGGGAATTCGTGTAATGGTGAATCTCTCAAAGTTTAGTATGAGCATTTGTAAGTGAGTATTTTGTAAATACGAATCGTTGGTAAATGAAACTAAACTAATAAATTGAGGTCGTGAAGAAACTAATGCACATGTATTTAAGGGATGACAAAACAATTTTTTTTTTCTTTGGATTGTTTCATTTAAAAGGAAATTTGAAAAAAAGACGTAATACTTTTATTATATACAGCATCTCCCTTCGTATCAGATTTTACCATTTTGTAAAAGCCTCCGTCACAAATGCCTAAAGTGTTTGAA
>NW_028234404.1:22159849-22162349 GCF_977035675.1 Penaeus japonicus | reverse complement strand
ACGACACCCCGCGTTCACACACACACACACACTCACCACGACACCTCACTCACGACACGACACTTCACCAACTAACACACCACACACACACCCACACCACCTCACACACACACACACACACACACACACACTCACACTCACTCTCAAACAAAACACACCACCCACACACTCAAACACCCACACACACTCACACCCACCACACACACACCACACACACACTCACACTCACAACACACACACACACATCATACAGCATCACAAACCCACACACAGACACACAACAGCATATATATATATATATCTAAATATCTATTATATATATATATACATATAGATATATACACACCCGACCCACCCCCCCCCTCCCCCCCTCCCCCCCCAACACACATACACATACACAACCAGGCACACTACACGACACACGATCACACCACTACACACCACACCACAACGACACTTACACACACACACAAACACAAACGACCACACACACACACACACACACACACACACACCCACAGTCACAAACACACACTCCGCTCCTCTCTCCTCTCTCTCTCTCAGATCACTCCCCCCGACAGCCTTCCCAAGCGCCCCCCCGCCCACACACAACCCCCACACACACATACACACACACACACACGACACACACAACACCACACACACACGACTACTTGCCACATACACACACCATGCACATACACCCACACGACACCCCCCCTCTCACCCCCCCACACACACAATCCACCCCCCCCCACCCACCCCCACCCACCAACCCACACACACACACACACACACACCACAACACACACAGCACACTCACACACACACCAAACACACACACACACACACACATACACCCACCCAAGCCCACCCACTCACACCCACACCACACAACACACAAACACACACAACACACCATACGACACACAAAAACACACACACACCAAGTCACACACAGCACACCCAAACACACACACAAACCACCCCCGCCCCCCCACCCTCCCACCGCCCCCCACCCCCCCCCCCCCCCCCCCCCCCCCCCCCCCCCCCCCCCCCCCCCCCCCCCCGGCCGCCCCACCCCCTCCCCCCCCACACACACACTACACACACTCCCACACACACCACACACACACACACCCCCCCCGCGGCCACACACCCCCAGCACATCACAGCAACAAACATACACACCCAACACAATATACACACACACACACCACACAAAACACACACACACATAACAGCACACACCCCACATCCACACATACAACACCCACACACATCACGACACACACTCACACACACCCATCACACACACACACACACACACAGACACACAAACACACACACAGCTCACACACGACACACACACACACAGCACCACACATATTAGCTCACACAAACACACACCCACACCCACAAACCCCCACCCACACATATATATATTATATATACACACCCACACCCCACACACAACACACAACAAACACACACACACACTACACACACACAGCACACGACTACACACACACACCCTCCCCCCACCCATAAATATATATATTTATATATGATATATATATATGATATATACATATAATACAAATACACATACAGCACACACCTACCACACACCACTCCCACACACACACACACGACACAGCCCACACACACACACACACATCACACACACACACACACACAGCCCAAACACCCATCCACACTCCCACCTACCCCCCCGCCCCCCCCCCCCCACCCCCCCTCCCCCATCCCCCCCACCCACCGCACCCCCCCCCCCCCCCGCCCCCACCCCCCCAGCCCCCTCACCCCCCCCCCACACACATCAACCACACACGGACACCCACCAACCCACACACCACACAACACTACACACACCCCCCACACAC
Source organism: Penaeus japonicus (assembly GCF_977035675.1). Classification (NCBI taxonomy): domain Eukaryota; kingdom Metazoa; phylum Arthropoda; class Malacostraca; order Decapoda; family Penaeidae; genus Penaeus; species Penaeus japonicus. Next base: position 22,160,445 of record NW_028234404.1, on the reverse strand, counting down.
ACACTACAACATACACACCCAAACACACCCACATCCCCCATACCCCACACCCCCCCCCCCCCCCCCTCCCCCCCCCCCCCCCCCTCCCCCAGCCCCCCTCCCCCCGCCCCTCCCTCACACCCAACACACCACCTACACACATTAACACAAGACACATACACAACTCACATCCCACCACCCATCCACCATCCACCCACTCACCCACACACACAACACACACACTAACACACACACACCACTACTCACACACCCACACACACACACACACACACACATATATATATATATGTTTATATATATATATATATATATATATATTACCCACCACACGTACCACACACACACACACACACACACACACCCCCACACACATACCTCTCATCACATAACACATACATACACAAGCACCTACACACACACCACGAACACACACACACCCCCACACACAACACACTCACGACGACACTCACACACACACACACACACAGCATACACACAACGCACACACACACACATACACCACACAAACACCACACACTACATAACCCACACACACACACACCACAGCACACACACACACACACACACACACACAC
>NW_028234404.1:22129849-22134849 GCF_977035675.1 Penaeus japonicus | reverse complement strand
TAATTAAGATTACAAAGGTAAACATTGTACAGAATCATAATCACCAAATTGATATTCTATGGTTAATGACTAATTATGTAGATAATGATGTTAATAATCACAAATTTAATATTATGGTAATGCTAATTATGTAGATAATGATGATAATGAACATGATGTTATTCATGATATTAACAATCGTATTAATGGCAGTAATAATAATGATAATAAATGTAATGACAATAACAATGATACTAACGCTAATGATAATATAAATCATAAAATGATAATAGTAAGAACTATTGCACCATTGACGTAATATCAGTGATAGAAAATAACGAAAAATAATGCAATGCACTAACATAACAATAACAACGATAACAAAAACAACAAAACATTACAACAACAGCAAGAGAAGATAATTATAAAATAAACAAAATAAAAACAAACAAACAAACAAACAAAATTAAATTCATTCATAATCGCTCGAGACATCTAAAAGTAAGTCTGATTTCCTGTCGTTCACTTCTTTGTAGATGACGTAAGACTGTGAGAGTGAGAGGGGGAGATAGGGAGGGAGAGAGAGGGAGGGGGAGAAGGAGGGGAGGGGGGGGAGGGGGAGGGAGCGAGAGGGAGAGGGAGAGAGAGGGAGAGAGAGGTAGGGAGAGAAGGAGGAGGAGAGGGAGGGAGAGAGAAGGAGGGTAGAGAAGAAGGGGGAGAGAGAGGGAGGGAGAGAAGGAGGGAGAGGGAGAGAGAGAGGGAGAGAGAGAAGAAGGGTATGGGGGGAGGGAAGCATTACAATGATGATATCAATCATTAATTTTATGATCGTTTTAATGGCAACGGGATATGGGTGTGCGAGAAATAGTAATGGTTGTGTGAGATAAGCTGAGGGGTCGCAGGGAGTGCTGATAATGATAATAATGGTCATTATCAATCTAATGATCGATTTTATTTTTTAAAAATTGGTACCTACGTCTAATGATCGATTATATAAGCACGAAGACGGTGCTTCCGCGTCCCCATATATCAATTTTTTAAATATAATTTTATTGGTGATGTAAGTAAGATGTCCGTGTGTGTTTATGGAAATTAATTTTGATGATGATAGTAACAATTATCATCACCCTTGATGTATGGTGTGATAGGTACAGTAACAATATATAAAAAAAATAAAAATGGTAAAGTGGAAATGTGATATAAAATGATAAAATCAATGAGTAGTAAAAAATAGTGTCAATTAAGTGAAGTAGCAATGAATGTTGATAACAATAATGAAAAGAATAATGATAATTAAGATTACAAAGGTAAACATTGTACAGAAACAAGAAGAAGAAGAAGACGCGTAGGAGGAAGAAGAGTAGAACAGAGAGGAGGAGAAGAAGAGAAGAGGGGGAGGGGGAAAAAAGAAGGAAGAGGAGAAAGAAGAGGAGGGGAGGAAGAAGAAGGAGGAGGAAGAGGAGGAAGAGGAGGAGGAGGAGCAGTAGCAGCAGTAGCAGTAGCAAGAGTAGAACAAAGAGGAGGAAGGGTAAGAGGAAGAGGAAGAGGAAGAGGAAGAGAAGGAGGACGAGAAGGAGGAGGAGGAGGAGGAGGAGGAGGAGGAGGAGGAGGAGGAGGAGCAGTAGCAGCAGCAAGATACAATACATTAATTTTTCTTATCGTTTAATGGCACCGGGATAAGGTGTTCAGAAATAGTAAGGTTGTGAATAAGCAGAAGGGTCGGGAGGTTAGCAGTAATGATAATAACATTCTAAGGCACACTTGAATAGTCATCTTTATGAATTCCTTGCTATTTTAATAAAGTTACCACCCCCCTAGACCCCCCATAAACACCACAATGATCCAAAACCAACAATTAATATTTAACACAATCCACGAAAGAAAAATCAACCAAACCAAAAACTACACCCCCCCACAACCACCAACAAAAATCCCACACAATCCCCCCCCCCACCCCCCCCCACCCCCCCCCCCCCCCCCCCCCCCCCCCCCCCCCCCCCCAACCCATAAAAAACACCCACACCAAACTACCTCCCCCCACCCCATTAACCCCACCACTTCCACCCCCCACCCACGACTACACCACCCCCCCCACCCCCCCATTTCTCACTCCAACACAACCTAGCCAACCGTCACCCATCCTCCCCTTTATCACCAAAAAGATCACCCACATAAATAACTCAAAAAAAATCAAAAACTTCACCCACAAATCAACCCTGCCCCGCGCGTCCCCCTCTATTTTCTATTAACCCCATTACCCAAATTATATTTTTAACCCTCTATCATTTATCACCCCAATTATTTATAACATAATTTATACACACCACATATTTTTAAATATTTAATCAAAACCACACCCACATTAACCACTCTCCATTTTCACAACATGGGGTGGTGGCCAGTACCGTCCCGCACATAGGTCCCCGCGCGTGTGTGTTTTTATAATTTGGAAAGTAATTATTGGAAGAATGGATATAGTAACACTTATCCTCCTCAAAACACCCCTTGGCTGATGGTGGATGGTACCAGTAAAACATCACAAAATTAACAGATAGAGTGATATGTAACGTGGAACCTTGGTGATCATGATAAAAAATTACAATGTTCCTTGAGATCACGTAAAAAACAAAAGTTGTCAATTATAAAGAGAAGTAGCAATGAATGTTGATAACAATAATGAAAAGAATAATGATAATTAAGATTACAAAGGTAAACATTGTAGAACAAAGAGGAGGAAGGGGAAGAGGAAGAGGAAGAGGAGAAGGGAGAGGAAGAGAAGGAGGAGAAGGAGGAGGAGGAGAAGGAGGAGGGGAAGAGGAAGAGGAAGAGGAGGAGGGAGAGGAAGAGAAGGAGGAGAAGGAGGAGGAGGAGAAGGAGGAGGGGAAGATGAAGGAGGAGTAGGAAGAAGAGTTGGTAAAGTAGAACAGGGGGGAAGAAAAGGAGGAAGAGAAGAGGAAGAGGAAGAGGAGGAATATCAACTGAAGGAGGAGGAGGAGGAGGAAGAAAAATAAGAAGAAAAGGAAGATGAAGGTGAGGAAGAAGAAGATAAAGAGGAATGGAAGAAGATGGAGGAAGAGGAAAAGTAAGAAGAAGAGTAGAACAGAGAGGAAGAGGAGGAGAAGGAGGAAGAGTAGAAGAGGGAGTTGGAGGAGGAGGAGGAGGAGGAGGAGGAGGTGACAAGGGCCTAATTTAGCCGCCGCCCGACAGTAGCGAACACAGAGGCGCCGGGGCCCGGATGCCGCGGAAGCTATCAGAACGGAGCGGCCGCGCAGGCTGCTCCAGTCGTCGTGCGCGTCCGGAGGCGGTGCCTCATCCGGCGGCGCCGGCCGCCTCGAAGTGTCCCTACGCCCCGTGTTGCCGCCCCGCTGCCGCGCCGCGGTCCGCGGCCGCCTTCTTCCCAATCCCCATACTGGCAGCGTCTGCCGCGCCCCACCCTCCGCCTCCCCTGCCGCATCCGGTTGCTGGCCGCCGCCTCACCCTCTGCACATTGCCGCCGCAGGCTGTTGCCTCTGTCCCCTACCTCACTCCGCTACTGCCCCCCTGTCGGCCGCTTGTCGTACTCCCGTGTCTGGCCGCTTTGGTTGTTTCTGGTGGGTCGGCCGCGTGCTTTGTCGCTTCTTCGTCGGATGCGCGTCGTAGCCCCTGTCCACCTATCCTTAATGCTGGAGCTTAATTGCTTCGAGACGTCTTAATGACACAAAGGATAAATTGATGATGTCAGGGTAAGGCGCAGAGGAGGTTGAATGAGGCTTTAATTAGGGAAATTATGACCCCGTGAGGTTAGTTTAGGTCAACTTAGCGGGGTTGAGTGACGCCTCTTGGAGGGGGATGGAGGGGGGTGGAGGGGGGTGGAGGGGAGCATCAAGAGCACGGATAGACTCGCTCGTATGTTATAAATAAATACATATATATATTAAATAATATTAATTAATATATATATATGATATATATATCTGTATACCTGTAATAAACATATTATCTCTATAAATTATATTATATATATATATATATATTATATGAATGTCTATATATATTATATATATATATATATATAATATATATTTTTATATGTTTTATTGTATATAAACATATACTATATCAATCTATCTTATTATATATGTATAATGTTATTTAAACATATATTTAATGTATAAAATGTATATAAACTTTATATATATATATATATATAATTATTTGAACTGTATATAATATGTATATTTATTTCTATATATATATACATGATATATATATATTATATATATATATATATATATATTATTTATATATTATATTGTTTATTTGTATTGTTTTATATTTTACATGCATATATATACTATTTAATATTTTTATTAATATAATATATATATTAATGTATATATGTATATATGTTTATAAGTATATTTATCTCATAAACATGCATAAACTATATATATATATACTTTATATATATATATATATTATATATATTATGTATAATATATAAATATATATAATTTCACTAATAATATAATCTAACATATATAATCATTATATATTTATATATATATATATATATATAATGTATATATATTTATATATTTATTGTATATATAATATATTTATTCATATATATAATATGATTAGATATAGAGAATATATATTAGATATATATATATATATATATGTATATGTATACACACACACACACACACATCAATACATACATATACCCTTAAAAGAATGCGCTCCTGTAGCGATTAGTCGTCCTGAGAAATCGCAGCTTTTATTAGAGGACAATCTTTTAAACAGCTGTTTCATGTTATGAATAATAAACGAGCGTATAGTCAAGATTTATTAATAGAATACAATAATGCACAAGCCTATAATTTCATTAAGACCAATTTCTATGTGCAATATTAGACTTTTCTACTACATTGACCCCTTATTTACCCGACTTACTCGCCATCTTCGACACATGGACCTTGGCTAGGTCAACATGTTGCGTAATGTAGTTGCTCTGTGAGGAAGGCGGATTTTTAACG
>NW_028234404.1:22122349-22124849 GCF_977035675.1 Penaeus japonicus | reverse complement strand
GCAGAGTACAGACAGCTGCGTACAGGACAGCCAGACGTAAGAAGGGCCGAGTACAGACGTACAGACGTACAGACAGCCAGACGTACAGACAGCCAGACGTACAGACAGCCAGACGTACAGACAGCCAGACGTACAGACGTACAGCCGTACAGACAGCCAGACGTACAGACAGCCAGACGTACAGACAGCCAGACGTACAGACAGCCAGACGTACAGACAGCCAGACGTACAGACAGGCAGACGTACAGCCGTACAGACAGCCAGACGTACAGACAGCCAGACGTACAGACAGCCAGACGTACAGACAGCCAGACGTACAGACAGCCAGACGTACAGACAGGCAGACGTACAGACAGGCAGGCAGACAAGCAGCACAGACGCAATTCCTCCTTGAGCTGAGAGAGACGATAATAGCCCACTCGTGTTAGCAATGAAGAAAATGGGACCCAGTGAATACAGATGCCAGAGTCAAGTGATTGGAATATTTTAATGACAATCTTCTCATTAAATTGTCACACATTACTTGGTGAGGCGGAGAGCGAGGAGGGAGGAAGAGAGAGAGAGAGAGAGAGAGAGAGAGAGAGAGAGAGTAGAGAGAGGGGAGGAGAGAGAGAGGAGGAGAGAGAGAGGAGGAGAGAGAGAGGAGGAGAGAGAGAGAGGAGAGAGAGAGGAGGGGAGAGAGAGAAGGAGAGAGAGAAAGGAGAGGAGAGGAGAGGAGCGGAGAGAGAGAGAGGGGCGGAGAGAGAGAAAGAGAATGAGAGCGAGAGAGAGAGAGAGAGAGAGAGAAAGAGAGAGAGAGAGAGAGAGATAGAGAGAGGGGGGGAGATAGGGAGGAGGAGAAAGAGAGAGGAGAGGAGAGGAGAGGAGAGGAGAGGAGAGGAGAGGAGAGAGAGAGAGAGAGAGAGAGAGAGAGAGAGAGAGAGAGAGAGAGAGAGAGAAGAAGGAGGGGGGGGGGGAGCGAGAGAGAGAAAGAATGAGGAGACTAGAGCAAGGTGAGGAGGAGGGAAGAAATAGGAGGGAGAGAAGAAGGAAGGAGGAGGAAGGAAAAAGGAAGAATGAAGTAGGAGGGTTTAAGAAGGAGGAGGGAAGAAGGAAGAAATTAGGAGGAGAGAGAGGGAAGGGGCGAAGGTGAAATACGAGAAAGAGGAAAGTGGAGAGAAGGGGAAAGAGAAGAGGGAGGAGGGAAGAAAAGTGAGGGAGAAAGAGGAAGAAGACGAGGATAAGAGACAAGGAAGAGGAGGAAGGAAGGAATGAAGGAAGGAAGAGGAGGAGGAGAGAGAAGAAAAGAGATAAAGCGACGAAGAAAAGGAAGAGGAAGAAGGAAATAAGTAGGAGAAGCAGAAGAGAAGAAAGGACGAGGAAAAGAGAAAAGAGGATAAATAGAGTAAGAAAAAAACAAAAAACAAAAAAGAAAAAACGAACAAAACCATAAAAGAAGCAGAAGAACAACAAAAGAAGGGGTGTGAATCCGAGGTCAAATTAGAGAAGGAGAGACAGGCAGCGAGCGAAAGGAGGAGGAAAAGTCCGCAGAGTAAGATTAGAGACGCGAGAGAGACGCAAGGAGGGAAGGGGGAAGGGAGGGGGAAAGAGGGGGGAGAGGCAGAGGGGAGGGGGAGGAGAAGAGAGAGGGTGTGGTGGGGAGGGGGAAGAAGGAATGGGGATTAGGGAGAGGGGGAGGGAAGGGGAGGGAAAGGCGTGGGGAGAGCAGGGGGCGAGGACGAGCGAAATGTCCAGTAGTGTGTGATAGGAAAGAGTAAGCGTGTGTGCGTGCGTGTGTATGTAAGCGAGTGACTAAGTCTGAGAGAGAGAGAGAGAGGGAGAGAAAGAAAGAGAGAGAGAAAGAAAGAGAGAGAGAGAGAGAGAGAGAGAGAGAGAGAGAGAGAGAGAGAGAGAGAGAGAGAGAGAGAGAGAGAGAGAAGGAGAGAGAGAGAGAGAGAGAGAGAGAGAGGAAGCGAAAGAGAAAGAGGAGAGTGAGAGAAGGCAAGACGAGAAGGAAGAGATGACGGAGAGAGAGTGAGATGATGGAGGAGAGAGTAGAGAGAATGACGTGGATGAGATGAGAGAGTGAGGATGAGAAAAGACAGAAGAGAGAGAGGAGGATGAAGAGATCCCAGGAAAGAGAGCAACAGCTGAAGAACGGACTATGAGCCCCCCCGCCTCATCGAGCCTAGACCACCTCTCCACCTAGCTACGCACCGCCCTCCCGAAAAAACAATCATTCCATAACACCTAATACACTTACTCAAAGAAAACGAGAGGGAGCGAGCGAGCGAGAACGAGAAAAAGCGAGCGAGAGAAAGCGAGTGAACGAGCGAGCGATGTGGGCGTTCGCTCGTCGGCCCTTTCGGAAGACGGCGCCCGAAAAGTGAATTCTAACAAGAAGACTAAAAGGGCCCTTCAAGCCCACATAATGGGTAAATTGCATTCACAAGAAAGATTTTCCACATTGAAAATCGATGTAGAAAAGGACCTTCACTGCGCCAACCGTCTACCTCCCCTC
>NW_028234404.1:22119457-22122249 GCF_977035675.1 Penaeus japonicus | reverse complement strand
AGATAGAAGATAAAGAGAAAGAGAAGAGAGAAGGAGAGAGAGAGAGGAGAAAAGGGAGAGAGAGAGAGAGAGAGAGAGGAGAGAGAGGAAAGAGAGGAGAGAGAGGAGAGAGAGGAAAGAGAGGAGAGAGAGGAAAGAGAGGAGAGAGAGGAGAGAGAGGAGAGAGAGAGATAGAGAGAGAGAGAGAGAGAGAGAGAGAGAGAGAGAGAGAGAGAGAGAGAGAGAGAGAGAGAGAGAGAGAGAAATAGAAAAGAGAGAAAAGAGGTAGGAGACAGAGATCAGAGCAAGAGAGGGTTGAGAAAGTGAGGAGAGAGGAGGAGGGAGACGGGGAGCAGGTAGAGGAGGAGGAGGAGGAGGAGAAGGAGGAGGGGGAGAAGGGGGAGGGAGGGAGTAAGGGGGGGGGGCGAGAGAAGAGATGAAGAGTGAGACGCAGAAACAAAATCCGAGCGCGCCAGTGATGACAATAATAATAGGGCGCCGTAATTATGATTGGCTTTGTCACAGCGGAATATTCCTGCCATTACACGTTGCCGCGTCGAACGCCAGGAGCTCAATCGGTGAACAGAGGACGAGCGGGAAGCGCACGCGAAGGCAGGGCTGTTAAGGTCGGGAGATTTTGGGCCTTCTCGTCGCTTCGTTTCCATGATGTGTTTAATTGATGTGATTTGATGTCACAACGAAGCTAAGGCCATGTGTCCCTCCCCCTTACCCCCCTCGCTGGTCCTATGCCCCACTCCTCCTCAGATATGCACTCTCAATCTTTCTCGCTTACTTTCTCTCTCTCTCTCTCTCTCTCTCTCTCTCTCTCTCTCTCTCTCTCTCTCTCTCTCTCTCTCTCTCCCTCTCTCTCTCTCTCTACCTCTCTCTCTACCTCTTTCTTTTTTTCTCTTTGTTTTTTTTCTCTCTCTTTCTTTCTTATTTTCTTTCTTTCTCTTTCTCTCCTCTTTTCATCATCTATCTTCTTGCTTCCCTCTGTCTTCTTTATTTTTCTATTTAGATAAGTAGATAGTGAGCAGAGACATAAATAGATAGCTAAATATATATAAACATAGATAAACAGACAGACAGTTAGCTAGCTAGCCAGAAGAGTAGACAGATATATATATATATATATATATATATATATATATATATAGATAGATAGATAGATAGATAGATAGATAGATAGATAGATAGATAGATAGATAGATAGAGGGAGAGAGCGAGAGAGAGAGAGAGCGAGAGAGAGCGATAACAAATAACACGTGGACTAGACCGTGCCCTGCGAATAGCTTGTAAGTCGCTTAACAGGTCCCCATACAGGTCACTACCTTACAGGTCTCCATCCCACAGGTCATAATGAGCCTGGCAGGTCAGAGACAAGGCCTGGCCTGCCGCTCCACACCATTTTGTCACGGCGAATCTCACGCCATTTTCTGCCCTTTGGTCTCGGGTGGAAGGGAACGTGTTTTAACCGGATTATCTGCGCCGCTGCTCATATCTGCTCCGCGGCCGCCCGAACACGTGAGACAACGCCCCTCATTCACGCCCGCGCGCCTACCCTACCCTCCCCCTCTTCCTCCTCCTCACCCTCCTCCTCCTCCTCACCCTCCTCCTCCTCCTCACCCTCCTCCTCCTCCTCCTCACCCTTTCCCTAAACCCCTTCTCCGGCTCCCTCATTTCCTCCCTTGCCTTTTCTACTTTTTCTCCCCTTTCCCCTTACTTACGATTCGGATCTCTCCCTTTTTCTCTTCCGACGCTATTTATGTTTCTCTCACCTCCCCTCTCCCTCCTCTCCGCCCCTCCTCCCCACAAATCTATTCCCCTACCCACTACTTCCGCCCCCTTCCCCTACCTAGATCACCCCTCTCCTCCCTCACCTCCCCTCTCCCCCTTTCTCCCCTCCCCACGAACTCTACCCCCACCTTCATCCCCCCTCCCTCCCTCCCTTTCTGTCCCTCCTCCTTGTCTCACGCCCTTCACACACATTCACGCCCATCTCACCCGATCGGCCGCCCGCGTGCGCTAATAGAGGCGGCGCTCGACCGTGAGGATGGGCGGGGAGGGGAGAGGGAGACTGAGGGGAGGGAGGGGCAAGGAAGGAGTGAAGGGGGTGAGGGGAAAGGGTGCCACTGAGGGGAGGAGAGAGAGAAAGGGGGGGGAGTGCCTGTAGGGGCCTAAGAAGGTAGGAAGGGAAGGAGGGAGGGAGAGGAGAGGGGATGAGGGGAGAAGGGAGTGAAGGGAAAGGGTGAGGGGAGAAGGGGGGAGGGGAGAAGGAGACTAGGGGGAATATTGTAAAGGATTTATAGCCGTTAGACTGTGATGATTAGTGGAGAGGGTCTAATGGCATGTGGAGGCAGGGGGAAGGAGGGGAGTAGGAGGGGAGGAGGGAAGGAAGGAGGAAGGAGGGGGGAGGAGAAAGAGCGAGGACGGGAGAAACAAAAGCAGAAGTGAAACGAGAATGTAGATGGACGGGGATGGGGATGGGGTGGGGTGGGGGGGATATACAGATACAGTGAAAGATTGGGTATGTGGGAATGTGCTTACTGTCTACTATATACTGTCTCTCTCTTCCCGCACTCTCTCTCTCTCTCTCTCTCTCTCTCTCTCTCTCTCTCTCTCTCTCTCTCTCTCTCCTTCTCAGTTTCTGTCTCTGTCTCTGTCTCTCTGTGTCTGTGTCTTTTTCTCTCTATCTCCTAATATACATACACATACGTATATGTATATATCTATAAAATTCACATATATATACATATACATTCGCACAAACACACACACACACACATATATATATATATATGTATATATATATA
>NW_028234404.1:22066016-22071016 GCF_977035675.1 Penaeus japonicus | reverse complement strand
CATGCTCTCTCTCTCTCTTTCTCTCTCTCTCTCTCTATTTATCTCTCTCTCACTCCGAATTTCTCTCTAACTCCGATTCTCTCTCTCTCATTCTCTCCCTCACTCTACCCCCTCTCTTTCTTTCCCTTCCCCCCTAGCCCCCTCTCCTCACCCCCCTTCACCTCTTTTCTATACCCTCCCTCCCGTTTTTTATCCACCCCCACCCACCTCCTACCCCCCACCCCTGCCCCCCATTCTCCCGTCGGCCGTAATCGCGTGATCACCCGATGGCAAGAGCGGCGCACACACACACACTTAAATATGCATCAACCATTTATTCGAGTATGACGTTTACAGTTTATAAAGTCGCGGAGGAGGGAAGCAGAGCGGCGATATCTCTCCGTTATTCCCGACTATTTTTACAATTATGGAGGGTTTAATGTACGAAAGGAAACGTGGAAGAGCTTTGCGTTGGAGGGTCTTCGGATCGTGTGTTTGTTTGCTCTTTTGTTTGTTTTGAACTGTTTTATTTTTTGTTTCTTTTTTTCTGGGGGGGGGGGGGGTCGTGCACTTTCTCTTTATCTTTTTTTTTTCTCTCTCATTCTTATCGATGTTATTCTCTCTCTCTCTCTCTCTCTCTCTCTCTCTCTCTCTTTCGTATAAACCTCCTACCCCCCTCTCTCTCTTTCTCTCTCTCTTTCTTTCGAATAAACCTCCCCCCTCTCTCTTTCTCTCCCCCCCCCTCTCTCTCATTCTCTTTTCCTTTATGGTTTCCCTCATAGCTACAATCACAGGCCAAACCTCTAGTAAAACTTGTTTCGAACTTAGTCTCGAACAGCCAAATAATGTGACTTGTTGGTTAAGTTAAAGGTTTTCGAAGCTTCATTTATGGTGCATGACTTTTGACTGACTGTACAATGCGTATTTCTTTAAAAGCAGTTATCATCATTGTTACTGTTGTTGTTGTTGTTGTTATCATTATTATTCATATCATTATTATTGTTATAGTTAGTATCAATATTATTTTTTATGGTTATGATTATTGTTATGACTATTATCATCATGATGATAATTATCATTATTGCTATAATCATGATTATTGTTATCAATGTTATCCTTATCATCATCGTCATTGTTTTTAATTTTATTAATCATGTTCATCATGATTATGATTAGCAATATAATTATAATTTTCGTTATCTTTTATATGATAAAATCATATAATAAAAAAAATATAATTATCATACAAAATCATCACTAAACATTATTCTCAGCATCATTATTATCATCATTAATTCTTTATTTTTTGTCGTAGTTATCACAATTGTTGTTATTACTACTATTTTTGTTGTTATTGATATCCATTATCATTGTCCCTGGTTCATCAGGGTATTTATTCCCATTTATTTGTACTATAATTTATCTTCATTATTTTATCCATATTTCTACTGATTTTATTGTTGTTCATCAGTAACATTTCCATGACCATCGTTATGTTATTCATCCTCTTAATGATGTTGTTATCAATATCTCATCATCATAATTATTCCTTATAGTTTTAGTCAACATCAGTATTTCCGTAATTTTCATAATCAATTAATTAATTCAATATCACTTATAATTACTATTGTTGGTCGTCATCACATTTGTTAATCATCACCATTAGCATTACTATTGTTAATATAATTCTAACGTCATTGTTTTTAGTATCATTACTGTTATTGCTACTATCAGTATTACCTTCACTATTACTTTTTTGATATTGTAACCGGTAGATTTTTTTTAACATCATTGTCATTATTTTAATCGTTTTTACTGCTGTTGATTTTGTTATTGTTTATTAATGATGTCATCCTTGTTATCATGACTCTTATTTTTGCACTCGTTTGCAACTTCACTTCAAAATTTATTTATCATTTTTTATCATCTTTCACTTTTCACTTTCAACTTGTTTTTTTTTTTTTAATTGATTTATTCATTCATTTTTTTTAATTTTATCTTTTTTTTTCAAATGTATATATCATTGTCACATTTCTGTTCTTTTAATCTGTCATTGCGTCTTCATCCATCCTGACCTTAACATACTCTCTTCAAATATTATCTCAAAATGAATCATTATCCTCACAAAATTAAGTAAAGGATGACAATTTTCTTACCTCTTTTATTCTGTTAGTCACCGCTGTCTATCCTCCCTGCTCTGACAGCTCTCTTGCCTTCGGTAGCATTCGTAGATAGGCTGTATATACTCTATAGACATATATCTTATTTTGTGCATATATCTTAAGGGTTATATATACAGTATAAGAGGATTGTGTATACATTATACACACACACACACACACACACACACATATATATATATATATATTTCAAGGATTCTCTCTCTTTCTCTTTCTCTCTCTCTACACACATACACACACACACACACGTACACACACACACACACACACACACACACACACACACACACACACACACGTACACACACACACACACACACACACACACACACACACACACACACATATATATATATATATATATATATATATATATATATATATATATATATTTCAAGGATTCTCTCTCTTTCTTTCTCTCTCTCTCTCTCTACACACACACACACCAGTACAGAAAATACACCAAACACTCTCTCACACACGCACAAACAGACACATCACCATATCCAGCCAAACACGCAGCGTTCATCAACCAGGCCAGACCACCTTCCCCCCCCCCGCCCTTCTCCACCATCCTACCCCTCCTCCAACCCCGCCACACCTCCCTCTACCCTCTACTAGTTTCCAACCCCCCCTTTCCTCCACCGAAAACCTCTACCTTTCCCCTTTCCCTTCTCTATCTCTCTCTTTCCCCTCAGGTCTGGGTAACCTCCCCTCCCCCTCCATCACCGCTCTCTCACCCAACCACAACCCTCTTTCTTCTTCTCTCTCCTTCTCTCTCTCTCTTTCGTCAAAGTAACTCTCTCGCTCTCTCCTCCTCTCTCTCTCTCTCCATCTCTCTCTCTCTCTCTCTTTCTTTCGCCAAAGTCTGTCTCTCTCTCTCTTTCTCTCTCTCTCCCTCCCACCCTCTCTATCTCCCTCTCTATCTCCCTCCCTCCCTCCTTCCCTCCATCTCTCTCTCTCCCTCCCCTCAACCCCCAACGCCCCCCTCCCTGACCATCCCCCCCACCATCCTCCCCCCGCTCAGGACCCCTTTCCTAACCCATTTAAGCGAACAACATCCGGTACAAACTCACTCTGCGTTCCGCCAACAAGAGGCTGACGACCGCTCACACAACATGCAGATGAGCAGTTATGCGTCCAAACACTCCAATCAAACGAGGGGAGTGAGGGGAAGAGGAGTGTGAGGGGTGAGGAGTGAGGGGTGGGGAGTGTGAGGGGAGAGAGGAGTGAGGGGAGAGAGGAGTGTGAGGGGAGAGGAGTGAGGGGTGGGGAGTGTGAGGGGAGAGAGGAGTGTGAGGGGTGGGGAGTGTGAGGGGAGAGGAATGAGGAGAGAGCGGAGTGTGAGGGGAGAGGAGTGAGGGGTGGGGAGTGTGAGGGGAGAGAGGAATGTGAGGGGAAAAGGAGTAAGGGGTGTGTGAGGGGGGAGGAGTTTGAGTAACTGAGTGAGTGAGTGAGAGAGAGAGAGAGAGAGAGAGAGAGAGAGAGAGAGAGAGAGAGAGAAAGAAAGAGAGAGACAGAGAGAGAGAGAGTTATTTGGATGAGAGTAGAGAAGGCGATAGAAAGAGAGAGAGAGACATAGAGACAGAGACAGAGAGAGAAAAAGATTAGAAAGGAAAGATGAAGGGATAACCACATGGAAAGGTAAAAAGAGGGGGAAAAGCAGAGATCAAGCAAAATAAGAGAGACAATGAAGCAAATAAAGGAGGGGAAAAGATACAGAAGAGACACGAGAAATGGCGGAAGAGGAAAGAGTAAAGATCGAGAGATATAAAGGAAAGAGAGAGAGAGAGAGATAGAGAGAGAGAGAGAGAGAGAGAGAGAGAGAGAGAGAGAGAGAGAGAGAGAGAGAGAGAGAGAGAGAGAGAGAGAGAGAGAGACGCGACAAGAGCAAAGAGAAAAGACAATAGATAATTAAGACGAAGATAATGGAGGCAAGGGCGAAGATAGGTGGAGCGGGGAAGGAGGAGGTGGAAGAAGAGGAAGATAAGAAGGAGGAGGAGGAGGTGGAATGGGGGAGTAGGAAGAGGGGGGAGTAGGGGGAAGGGGAGGAGGAGGAGGAGGAGGAGGAGGAGAAGTAGGGGGAGAGGGAGGTGGTGGAGGAGGTGGAGGAGGAAGAGAAAGATGAGAAGAAGGAGGAGGAAGAGGGAAAAACAGGGCTCGGGTACAAATTCTCTCTCTCTCTCTCTCTCTCTCTCTCTCTCTCCCTCCCTCCCTTCCTATGTGGATCTACCTATTTTTCTTTCCCCAACCTTCTTTCCTATTCCCCCCACCAAAAAAAAAAAAAAAAAAAAAAAAAGTTTCATTCTCAACCAAAACTCTCACTCAACAGACCATAACACTGACAAGGCCAAGGGTCGAGAACCAACGCCATCTGTTGATTATAAACTCGTCACTTTGGAGCCTCCTTCCCCCCGTCCTAGATGGTGCTGGTAAATACATTAGGTGACAACACTCGACCACACATAATGGGGTGACATCACTTGGTTGTCATATTGTTGGTTGTGGAGGAGGTGGTATGGTGGTAGAGCATGCGTGTGTATTTGTCCGTTCGATAATGATAATGATGATGATAATGATAATCGTGATAATGATGATGGTACTAGTAATATCAGTAATGATAATGGTAATGATAATAATATTGATGATTATAATGACAATGATAAGAATGCAAATAGTAAAAATGATGATTACGATAATGTCAATAGTAAAGATTATAATGATAATGATAATTGTAACATAATGATAATTGTAACATGATATTGATAATAGTTATAGTAATGATAATACTAATGATGATAATAATAATAATAATATATATGTATATTTATATATATATAT
>NW_028234404.1:22028516-22036016 GCF_977035675.1 Penaeus japonicus | reverse complement strand
GGGTAAGCTGCGCGCCTGAGTTTGAATGTGTGTGTGTGTGTGTGTGTGTGTGTGTGTGTGTGTGTGTGTGTGTGTGTCCGTGTGCCTGTGTGTGTGCATGTGTGTGTGTGTGTGTGTGCGTGTGTGGATGTGTGTGCTTGTGTGTCTGTGTGTGTGCGTGTGTGTGTGTGTGTGTACAGAGGGGCTGAGGGACAAGCTGGATTGGGTAAGAGAGGGAGAAAGAGGGGGAGGGGGAGGGGGAGTAAGGGAGGATTGAAGGGGGAGAATTCAAGCCCCTCCTCCCCCTCCCCCCGCCCCTCCCTCTCCTTCGCCTCCTCTCCCCCTTTCCCGCCTCCCTTTCTGTATGTGATTGAATCATTTCTTGCCGATGTTCACTTTCCATTTTCCTTTTCTTGTTTTTTACCAAAATGTATTCGGATTAGATTGCCTGGCAAAAGATGTTAACAAGCAAAAAAGAATATCTATTATTTTGCTCGCAGCCGAAATATTAGGCAGATTTCAGAAGCTCATAGATGAGTAGATAGAAAGAGGCCTATGCTTATTTGTTACGTGAAATTCCGGCGTGGCAACTCAACTCTCAGCTGGTAGCCCGCAGGGGGAGAAAGAGAGAGAGAGAGAGAGAGAGAGAGAGAGAGAGAGAGAGAGAGAGAGAGAGAGAGAGAGAGAGAGAGAGAGAGAGAGAGAGAGAGAGAGAGAGAGAGAGAGAGAGAGAGAAGAGAGAGAGAGAGAGAGAGAGAGAGAGAGAGAGAGAGAGAGAGAGAGAGAGAGAGAGAGAGAGAGAGAGAGAGAGAGAGAGAGAGAGAGAGAGAGAGAGAGAAGGAGAGGCGGAAGAGGAGGAGGTAAAGGAGGATGAGCGTGAGTAGGAGAATAAGGAGAAGGAAGGGGAGGAGGAAGAGGAGGAGGAGGAGGAGGAGGATTAAGAAGAGGCGGGGTGGGGTGGGGGGTGATGAAGAGGGAGAGGAAGATGAGGGAGGATGAAGAGGAGGAGGAAGATGAGGGAGGATGAAGAGGAGGAGGTTGAGGAGAAGAAGTGGCAGGAGGAATAGGAATACAGAGAGGAGGAAGAGAAGGACGGGGAACATGGAGAAGGAGGAGGAGGAGGAGGAGGAGGGGGAAAAGGAGGAGGAGGAGGGGGAAGAGGAGGAGGAGGAGGAGGAGGAGGGGGAAGAGAAGGAAGAGGAGGAGGCAAGGGGGCGGCCCTCCCCTGCTGGCGGTGCTCCGAACGCCAATTCCGATTTTTCCGGACAAGTTAAACGGAAAGTTGGTGATGTCCGAGGGTGGATTTTTGTTCATCGTAAACATGTAGTATTTCTTGGGCGGCCGCTGTACGTCGCTCGCTGGCCGGTAGGGTGGGAGTGGGGGTAGGGGTGGGGTAGGGTGGGGTGGGGTGAGGGGAGGGGGGACACTATTGCATGGCCGGAGAGATGTCATGCGTAATGGATAGTGGAAACATGATTTAATCACTTTTGATGTTCGTATTAGTAGTGGTATGTAGTTGTTTCAGTCGTAGCATTGGTATTGATGTTGTTATCACTATCATTGCAAAAGTCATCTTAATAGTGTTAGTTATAGTGATGATAATGATAGTAAGAACGATATTGACGATATGATAATAGTAATAATAATGATGATAATGATAATGATAATAAAAATGCTATACTAATCATCATCATAGCAACAACAACAAATACTATTATCATCATCATTTTCTATGTGTAACTACGTGACTATAGCATCCATACAACTGATATTGGACTAATGCATTTGTTAACCCCCCTAATATATGTATATATATATATATATATATATATATATATATATATATATATATATATATATATATGTATGTATATATATATATATATATATATAAATATACAAGACTATATATATATATATATATGTATCTATCTTATATATATATATATATATATATATATATCTATATATATATATATATAATATAATATTGTATATATGTATATATATATATATTATAAATATATCAACTTTCTATATATGTATATATGTAATCAATGTATATATTATGATATGTGGTTATATATATATTATTACTATATCATTATATATGTAACTCGTACTAACTCTTCTCTCTCTTCACACACACACCAACCACAAGACACACTATATATATATATTATAATATATATATACTATATATATCGATCTAATATGCTATCTATCTATCCATCGATCTATATATATGATACAATATCTATATATAGCTATATATATATATATCTAATTCTATAACATATATGTTATATGTTATATATAACTATATGATAAATAGATATATATATATAAAAACATATATGATATATATATATACTATATATATACACGGTATATATATGTATATGTATACTTGTATTATGATATATTATATGCATATACCGTATATATAGATATATATATATATGTATTATATATAGTATATATATTTTTACATATTAAATATATATCTATATATATATATATATATAGATATACGATATATATATATAATATATATATATATATATCTATTCATATTTATTATATATATGATATATAATATATATATATATAATGGTATATATAGTTATATTAATATATATATATATATATATATATATATATAGATGTCATATATGTCTATATATATTTATATATATATATATATTATATAAATAATATTATATATATATAGTATATATATATCCACACATAATTTACATATACTTATATATATTATCAATATATTTACTATATATAATATATATATATATATATATTTATATATAAATTGTATAATATATATATATATATATATATATATTATATATAGTATATTATAATTACATATACATACATATTATTGATATATATTCAATATCTATATATATATATATATATATAAATATATATATATATTTATATGAGGATGTATATATTTATACATCCATATATTATTATATACATATATATATATATATATATCATATATATAATATATATATATATGATATATAAGTATATATATATTATATATATGATTTAGAGATATATATATATATTATATAAATTAATATATACATATATGTATATATATATACATTTATACCTTATATACATATGTATATTTTATGTCCATATATATGAAATATATTTTTATATATATACATATATATATAATATATATATATATATATATTTATACTATATAAATATATGTATTAATATATAGAAGTATATATATATATATATTATAGTCTATAAGATATATATATATATTCTATATATATGTCCAACTAGTACATACCACAACTCGGACTATATATTTAATATATATATTATATTAATATATAAGATATGATTAGATTTAGTATATATACATATTTATATATATTGAGAATAAGTTATGTTTGTATATATGGTTATATAATAAGAGTTCAAAAGAAAAGGAAAATAATATTACTCTTAAACAAATAAGTTTTCCAAAATAAAATCCAATTTCTTGATGTAATTGTTATTCATTTACTTATCATATTTTTTGGTGTAGGCGCAATTTGATAAGTTGATGAAGATCTTTTGTATGATGCGAGTGAAAATAACAGCAAATGAATGATATTTTGTTGTGTGTTAATCATTCTCTAAGATCACCGCTGTGTTTGGGCCTTTTGAAAATTCTTGATTTTTAATCTATGGATTATCTGATTATCAATTTGAGTGTATATAGAATGAATCGATTAAAACATATTAAAAAGTCTAACCTTAAATATAACAAGTACTTCCATAATATGATGTATCGTGGATATATATATATTTATATATATAGATGATAAATAAAATATATATATATATATATATAGATAGAATTATACAACAGACAACACACACACACATATTGATTTAAGAAATATATATTTTTTATATATAATATATATATAGATATTTAGATGTATGTAATTATTGTATACACACAACACTAACACCACAATCAACCAAACACTCTCACACACACTCACAAAAACACACACACTAAACAAACACTCACACACACACACACACGACACACACACACACACAACATTATATAATAATTATATATATAATACATATTATATTATATTTATAATATTTTTATATATATATATTCTTTTTTATCATATAAATGTAATATATATAAATTTATATATATATATATATTATAAATAGAATATTTAAGTGATTTTTGATAGATTGTTTGTGTGTGTATTTAGTGTTTTTTGTAGTATGTGTGTGTTGTGAGTAGTGAGTGAGATAGAAGTTTTAGAAGAAAAGTATGAGATAGAGATGAAGAGTAGTGAAGTGTTATGAATAGATTAAGAGCTCACTAGACCCGTGGCCCGTCCGCACTACCCCGCCCGCCCCTCCTTTCCCTGTCCTCCCAACCAGCGGCTGCGCGGAAGCGAGCCCCATTATTTAGTTAAAGACCCTCTCGCTTATGCACCGACGCCGCGTTAAATTTTTGCCTTCGTTTTTTTATAGCCTTAATTACGAATCTACGTGACAACTTAACCGGTATTGCGAGCTCTTCGCGGCTTCTCTTGGTTGGAGATTTGTTACATTTTTGTGTTTTTTTTTGGTGTAGGGCTCGAGAAGCGATACGCCGCGTCCTCTCTTTCTCTTGTAATTTTGCTTGTAGTTTTTAGTAACAATAATTTGGGAAACAGTTATTTTGTTATTATGATTTTTCTAATAATAGCTTTGGGTCTTTTACTCATCTCTCATTTCGACTTTTGTTCTTTCTGTCGGCTGTCCGTTCTCTCTTCCTCACGTGGCTCTGCGGCCTTTGTTTCTCGCTCTCTTGGGCTTATTCCTATCTGCTCTCAATGCAATCTCCTCTCTCCTCTCTCTTCTCTCGCTCTCTCGCTCGCTCTCTCCTCTCTCTCTCCTCTCAACTCTCCTCTCCATCGCCGCGACTCGCGCTCCTATCTCTCTCTCTCTCTCTCTCCGTCCTCGCTCTCTCAATCGCTCTCCTCTCCGGACATTCTCTCCTCACACACGCACTCCGCGCTCTTATCTTCACTTTACATTTTTTCATAATTAAGAAAGAAAGAAAGAAAGAAAAAAAAAGAAACACACACGAAAATACAGAGAAATAAAACAAGACGAAAAAGGAGCAGACAAGATTACTGAGAGTTTACCTCCTTTTTTGTCTGTATCATATATCATATTCATCATTGTTTCATCACTATTACGCGACCTTTTTTATTCATCATTCAGGTTCGTTATCACTTATGATTATATCGTATCACCTATTTTTTGATTCCTTTGCGATTACTGTTGTTAGTTATTCATCTTGATTCGTCGTTTTAGGTTCAGACATTACTATCATGGGGTTAGCATCATTTATAATCTATATTTTTCTCTATTATTAGATTTTAATTCCTATTTTCATTTTCATGACAACATCATTCTTATTCTTAATATCACGATCATCAGAGTCTCGCTTCGCTGCTCTCCGCTCATCTACACTATCAGGTCAATCCATAGTTAAATAAAATATATAATTTTTTTAAACCGAAGCTTGTGTGTTTGCATAGTCGGTTATTGTCATGTAGCCACTATGACCCAAAAAAAAGAATAGCATTTGTTTACGTTGTTAATTATGTTGTGCCTATATTTGCTCCATGCGTTGTTAGTCAGGTATGAAAGTTGTATCAACACATTTTTGCATTTAAATCAACTTCTGATGTTCAATGGCTCTGTTGGGAATTGCTATTTTACATCAAGTTGAAAAAGAAGTATTCGGTAAAATGGTGTCTAAATAATTTGTTTCGTTGTAAGAATCTCACCGCTATTCTTAAAACTGATCATTAACGATTGTAATCGAAAAATTTATTGCAAGTGTATATAGCTTTTCGTCCCTCATTCAAAGGTTAGGTATGTTAATTTCTTTTTTTACCTATAGTCATTTGTGGTCAAAGATATAAACATACTTTCCAGTCCAGTATTCCGTATAATATTATATACATTGGCATAATTTTCGTATAAAAATTGATAGACTCCTTTATCTAATATATGCACGCGTATCCCATATCAGATCGAGGCACGTATTGATTTTTGTCCACCGTATGATTTTTACATGGTTATTTACATAGCTTCCTTTTATGTATGTCGCTCATGTTGCTTGAGTTTTGTTGATAGCTTAATATCAGGCGCTAATTTTCTCATACTTACCTCCGTCTGATAAATATAAAGAGAAAATAAATATTTCATCCCTGTAAGTTCTGTACTAATTTGAAGAGAATATAGAATCTTGTTTTATTTTTTATGTTAGAGAGGTTTAATGTATAAGAATAATTGATATAAATTAATATCAATAATATAAAAACGTTAAAGGAATATATATTAACTATAATGTAGCATTCGATATTTTATTATAAAGAAAATATTAAGATATAATAATATTATATAATATATATAAACAATAATATAATAAACGATTTATTAATGACAACTAAACAAGTTAAAGAAATAACAAGTTAAAAAAATATTATCTAAAATTATTAAAAAAAACTGAAAATCCATCCTCTATCAAGACAAAATACTTCCGCTCTCCATCTGCGTCTATGAGTCACACTTGGTTCGGCGACTTTTGCAAAGGGATAGAGGTAAAAAAAGAAAACTGAGATGGAGAGAAAAGGGAAATATAAACCCGTTGGTTGTTTATATACATGTACACACACACACACACACACACACACACACACACACACACACACACACAAACACACATAAAATTGGAAAGCGACTTAGCAGTTGATCCGACCCACCGATATACACACATATATCGTAACAGGTGCCTTGCAAGGTGCTAATCCTACTCACACCGATAGGGAATGTGAATTAATGACGGCAAAATAAGCAACTTGGTTTATGATTTCAGTTCTGACTATTGTCTTTTGAATAGCAATCGCTTAGGAACTTAATCACACATACCAAATTGGCGACCGGAATAAAACAAACAAATTGCGATCTTAAGTCGCAAATCACGTTATAATGTTTTTAGAAAGACTCTATTTCTGAAAATCCAAGAATTGTAAAAAGGAAAAAAAGAAACTTGAAAAAATAACACTGTCGATATATTTTTTTACATAATTTTAAGAAAAAAAAAAATAATAAAAGACATAATCAATCATAAAAATACATACCATTGATAGTTAAAAATGTATAAAATTGTAAAAGACATGATTGATAATTAACACAATAGATGTATTTTTGATGTTTATGAAAATCACATTAGTGACGGTATACTAAAGTAATTATGATATAATCATTAGATAAATTGTCAATTATATGATATGATAATTATTCAATAATTACTGATGCAATGGCAGTGATGGTTGTCAAATGCAATTGTTGAGCATAGTAGTTTTTGGGGAAATTGATAGCATAATAATTCAATTTAATAAAATGGTAATAAAGCTTCGAGAGGAAAAGGAAGCAAAA
>NW_028234404.1:22016845-22018283 GCF_977035675.1 Penaeus japonicus | reverse complement strand
GAATAAACAACAATAGCCATGAAATAGAGTATGTATGTTAATAACAATAACAATTATCAATAAACTGTAAACGCGATATCTTGAGTTAATGAAGAGTCAATGAAGACTGATTGTGAATATGATGATAAATATGATAATAACAAATGATAACGATAACATTCGTGGGCGTGTATGAATATAATAATGCTATGGTTGATAAGGCTAATGAGAGAAAAAAAAATGTTTATAATAATGATGATAGCAATGATAGTTATACCTTTAATAGTTATAACAATAGCAACAACAACAATAACAATAACAATTATGATAAAAATGATGGTTATGATAATCATGATAATGATAATGACAATAGTAAAATTAAAAGTAATAATGATAATGATGAGGGCAATAATAATTGTAACAAAATAATGATAATGATGATTATAATAAACACAATAATATTAATAGTATTAATGATGATGATAATAATGATGATGAGGATAACAAGATAAAAATGCAATAATGACAATGATAACTGCAGTGATAATGACAGTAACAAAATCTGTAATGCCAAAGATAAATACAACATTTTAATAATAACTATAACGAAAATAATGATAAGCATACGTTTACTATTGGTACTTCTGCTACTAACGCTGTGTTGATACTACTACAAGCCGTTAATATCTGATAAAATATGTGATAAGAATAACAAAGAGCATTATAAAGTCCCTTTATGATAAAAGAAGTAAAGCGTAATGCTGTGGAAAAAAATACCTTTCACAAATGATAAAAATAACAAGCCTTTTTGAAATGTCTCGAGTGAAAATGGAAATCCCAAAATGCCCCTTCCTTATTATAGCTAAATGATTATCACTCGTAATTATCTTCATTTTCCAATTTCTCAGTCGTTAATTCATGCCCCCCCCTTCCCCTATCCCCTATCCCCCATCCCCTTATCCTCCCCTATCCTCCTCTCTGCCCTACCCCTCCTCTGCCTTTTCTCTCCCCTCCTGTACGCTTTTATTAATTCGTTTTGTGATTTGGATATCGTGTGTACTAATATTCTATATGTATGGTGTCTTAATAGTGGATAGGTGGAGAGGTGGATAGATAGATCAATCGATAGATAGATCAATCGATAGATAGATCAATCTATAGATAGACTATGCATGTAGACAGACTGAAATCATAGCATAAAGGCAAACAGACAGGCATGTATAAACACACAGACACACTAACAAGCATACAACACACACTCTGACAAACGAACAGGCAACAACCAAGTACAAGCACAAACAAAGGAAAAACAACAAAACAACACACGCTCTACAAACGGACAAACAAACACACAAACAGTAACACATAAACACACCTTCCTAGCTTGTATTCCAAGTCCAAATTCATTTCACCTTTTAAACACTCTCTTTGAATATGATGAAAATGCATTTTGTCCATT
>NW_028234404.1:22011845-22014345 GCF_977035675.1 Penaeus japonicus | reverse complement strand
GAGAGAGACGAATAAAGAACTCTTTTCGTCTTGTTTTTGTTTTGTTTTATTTAGGGGGGAAACGGAAATAGTTTTTTTTCTTCTCGAACGGGAAGAAAATAGGAGACATAGATGACAAGAAGGGAAGAGACGAAATCAACGAGCGTTGCAACTGCACTGGCGCGTCCGGCAGAAGAGCGAGAATCTCCAAAAACTGTGTCCCCTTTTCGAGCTAGTGTACCTCCCCTCCTCCCCTCCCTCCCTTCCCTCCCCTTTATTCCTTCCCCTCCCTCCCCTCCCCTCCTCTTCACTCCTCTTCCATTCTCTAGCATATCCCTCCAAGCCCCCACCCGCTCCTCCTTCCCTATCACATCCCCAACACATCCTCCCTACCCCCACCCTCCCTTCGTTTCTCTGCTACATCCTCTTCCCTTCCTCCCCCTCTCCCCTACCACATCCCCTCCCCTCCTCTATCCTCCTTCCCTTACCTCATCCCTTCCCCTCCTTTTTCCTCCCTCCTTTACTTCATCCCCTCCCCTCCTCCTCCCCTCCTTTTCCCCTCCCCTCCCCTACCCCTCTCCTCCTCTTCCCCTCCCCTCCTCTTCCCTTCCCCTCCTCTTCACCTCCCCTCCTCTTCCCCTCCCCTCCTCTTCTCCTCCCCTCCCCTCCTCTTCCCCTCCTCTTCCCCTCCCCTCCCCTCATCTTTCCCATCCCCTCCCCTCCCCTACCTAAAAAAAAAAAGAGAAAGATACGACCCCGCCGCGAGGATATCCACTTCCTGACGGACCATCACGGCCGCTACAATATCCAGGTTTCAATAGCCTTAAGTGTGCTTTCCAAATAGTATCATATGTGTAGCCCAAACTTAAAAGCGAGTGTCGTGCGTGTGTATTACAACCTTTGTCTTGCCTGCGTCGCTGATATTAGACCTAACAGAGAGCAGTAATGGTGAGCCAAAATATTGCAGCCTCGACTCAACCCCCGCCGGCACACTGATCGGTGTGAGCTTAGATGAGCAACTTGAATGCTAGTTGGGTAATCTGAATTCGCCATCCCAGCGAGGTGAAGTTGCAAATGTGCTTATGGACGTGCCTGTATCCTCGATATTGGCAATAATGGCCGCATATGAAAGGGGCGGAGGGCAATGCAGTAGCAATATTGACCATTCGCTAGACTGGTTGCAGCCGCTGCTGGCCCGGGGCTGGTGTATAGATCCTGTATGTCGCGAGTTTGAAAGAACTTCTATTGGAATTTAGTGTCGGGGTGAGGAGGGGGGATGGAGGTGGGGGTGGGGAGGGAGGGGGAGGAAGGGGGAGGAAGGGGGAGGGTGGAGAGATGGTGCCGGATCCGAATTGATATTTAGATGACATCGCTGCGCACTTTATTAAAGCCATATTTAGTCTCCGAGAACCAGGAACTTGTCGTGTCGATAAAGGGAATGTTTATGATAGCGTCGATAAGCCGAGGTGTTTATGGAGGTCGCCTTCCCTGTCTCTCTCTCTCTCTCTCTCTTTCTCTCTCTCTTGTTCCCTCTCTCTCTCTTTCTTTCTTTCATCTCTATTTCATTCTCTCTCCTTCCGATTTGTTGTGACTATACGCCATGCAGAAGGGGGAAAGATGGGAAGGAAATAGATAGATAGATGTTGGATAGATATAGAATGAGAGATAGATAGATAGAAAGATAGATAGATTAATAGATAGATAGATAGATAGATAGAGAGAAGGGGGGAGGGAGAGGACAGAGAGAAGTAAAACCTGGATGAAGTGATGATTGCAAGACACAGATCATAGACTGTGATTAAGGTCAGTTTTTAACATCATTGTTCGCTCTTGTTATTTGTCTTTATGTTGTCTTTGTTTTGTCTTTGCTTGATGACTACTTTTTTTATTTTCTTGTTTTGTCTTGTTTTCTAGGATGGTTGAAGATGAGCGGTGTGTCTTGATTACAAATTTAAGGTGGAAAGCAAATTTATTTTCTCTATTTCTCACTCCCTCTCTCCCTCACCCCCCCTCTCTTTCTCTCTCTCTCTATCCTTCTCGCCCACCCTCTCTCCTAACACCCCTCTCTGTCTTTCTCCTTCACTTCTCTTTCCATCTCAACCGTTATCTCTCTAACTCTTTCTCCTCATTTCTCAGTCTCTCACTCCTTCCCATCATTTCTATCTCTGCTCTCCTGTATCACTCATCCTATTTTTCCTCTCATCTCTCTCTCTCTCTCTCTCTCTCTCTCTCTCTCTCTCTCTCTCTCTCTCCCTCTCTCTTTCCCATCTTCCCTTCCTTGCCCTTTCCCCCTCATCCCTCCCTTTGTCTCCTCCTCTCTCTCTCCATCTCCCTTTCCCTCTCCCTCTTACTCCTCCCTCTCCCTCCATCAACACCCCCCCCCCCAAGAAAAAGAAAAAGAGGAAGAAATCAAGAAATAAAGAAAGCGTGAAAGAAAGTAAACAAGATACACAATAAGAAAGCAAGCAAGGAAGAAAGCACTAGAAAAAGGAAAGAGGGAATGAAAGATAACAAGAAAAAA
>NW_028234404.1:21981845-21989345 GCF_977035675.1 Penaeus japonicus | reverse complement strand
AGAGAAAGGAGGAGAGGGGAGGGAGGTAGAGAAAGAGAGAGAGAGAGAGAGAAAGGAGGAGAGGGGAGGGAGGTAGAGAAAGAGAGAGAGAGAGAGATTTAAGACGGAGGGCGAAATGGTTAATAGTGGAGTCAACTCTTTTCGTCCTTCTCTTCTATCAACCTTTCCTCCCCCCTCCCCTCCCTCCTCCTCTCCTCCGGTATCCTCTTTTGCATGTGGTCTCCTCCCCACCCCACCCCTACCCCCACTCTCTTCGTCTTTGCCTCTTTTAGATCATCACTTTCTCTTTTTTCTCTCTCTCTCTCTCTTTTCTTCTTGTTCATCCTGGTCTCTGCATATCTATCTGTCGCTCTTTCTCTCTATCTCTTCTTCTTTCTCCCCACTCTCATTTTCTCTCCTTCCTTCCCTCGCACTTTCTCTCTCTCTCTCTCTCTCCCAATATCTTCTCTCATCTCTCCATCCCGTCATCTCTCTTTCCCTCTCTCCCCCCTTCTTTCTCATTTTTATCATTAACTATTTATTCATCTCTCCTTCATATCTTCCCTCCCCCCCTCCCATTCTCTCACTCAATCACCCTTTCAAGCTCTACTTTACACTAATGTCTTAAGAAGAGGGAGTGGAAGAGGAAGGGGGGGGGGGCGTTGTTCTTCCCTCTCCCTGCCCCCCCCTCCCCCTCCCTCTCCTTCCCTATATCTTCCCGCCTATCACAAGCTTCCCCTCATATCATTAAATCATTTTTTTTTCTTTCTCACTTTTTTTTTTTTTGGGGGGGGGTGATTTTTTTTTATTCTAAAAAGTCGATAGCTTTAAGTTAACTTACTCTCTCTCTCTCTCTCTTATAAATACAACAAAAATCGGTGATAAAAGGATTTTTATTAAATTATCAAGATTAGGGGATCAATGAAAAATTAAATAGGAAAGAAAGTGTTGCTGTTAACTACGAAACAGAGAGAAAGAGAGAGCGAGAGGCAGAGGGAGAGAGGGAGAGAGAGAGAAAGGGAGAGGAAGAGGGATAGGGAGAGTGAGAGGCAAAGGGAGAGAGAAAGAAGGAGATGGATATGGATATGGATATGGATATGGAGAGGGAGAGGGAGAGAGAAAGGGAGAGGGAGAGAAGGAGAAAGAGAAAGAGAGAGAGAAAGAATGAAAGAGAAAGGAGGAGAGGGAGAAAGAGAAAGAGAAAGAGAGAGAGAGAGAGAGAGAAAGAGAGCGAGAGAGAGAGAGAGAGAGAGAGAGAGAGAGAGAGAGAGAGAGAGAGAGAGAGAGAGAGAGAGAGAGAGAGAGAGAGAAAGAGAAACATATAATACAGACAAGAAAGCCGTACAAAAGAACAAAAAACAAGAAAAGAGACACAGCAAAGGAAACAGACAAGAGGGATAAAAAAGAACAAAGAAAACAGAAAGAGGGAGAGAAGAGGGTCCAGAGAAAGAGCTTGCGTCATTTCGGCCATCTCTCCCCGAGGGGGAAAGATGACAAAATGAAAGAGATCTGACCAACAAAGCCCCGTCCCAGAGCGGGCGCTTAAACCACTAAACCTCCTTTTTGTATTCTTCTGGTTAAGTGGCTCCGCTTTAGATGGAACCGACGGACATGAATCGTCGTTTTGATTAATATGATCAAACGCTCACAATTAAATCAAACGCGCTTATATAACCTTTATTGACATGGCTTTACCTTTTTTCTCTTCCCTTTTTATATGTATAAATCGGTGTTCTATTTACTAGAGCATGAAATGCGGTAAAGTTGGCGAGAGGAAGATGACTATTTTCTCCCTGTCTCGAGCGCCAACTGCTGCCATCTATCGGGGAGCGAGGGAATTAATGACATTATCTTCCTAGGCCTATATCAGGGACTAGAGAGGGGGAGGGGGAAGAGTAGGCGGTGGTTGGGGTGGGGGAGGGGGGAGTAGCTTAGTTGGTTTATCTTCTTTGTCGCACAAAATGAAGCTTTATCGATTGACGGTTCTTCTTGGGAGTCATTTTTCAGTCTTCAAAGTCCTGTTATTTCGAGTCTCGGTTGGACGGCCTTTGTCTCCGTTTTCTGTTCCTTCTTTACCTCCTTTCTTATCAGTTCTTTTGTCTCGTTTTCTTCTTTTGTATATGATCCTTTTTTGTCTTCTCTCTCTCTCTCTCTCTCTCTCTCTCTCTCTCTCTCTCTCTCTCTCTCTCTCTCTCTCTCTCCCTCATTCTCTCTCTTTGTCTTCCTCTCTCTCTCTTTCCCCTCTTCTTCCCCTCCTGCATTGCGTATATTCCACCCCTCCTTCCCTCCCTCCCCCTCTCTTTTTTCCCCTCCCCCACCCCTCACCTCCCTACCAACCCCTTTAACGACACACCAGGGCTTCGGAAGGCTAGAAGGAAAGGCAAAAGAAAAGGGAAAGAAAACCCTTTGTTGACCAAGCCAAGCCATGGCAAGCCAAGACAAGACATGCCAGGTCAAAGCAACTCGAACTTAGTCAAAGCTACCAAAGCTATGCCAAGCCAAATCCAGCCAAGGCAAACCATTCCAAGCCAAGCTAAACCATGACAAGCCAAGCCAAGCTAAGGCATGCCAGGTCGAACTACATCAAAGCTACTCAAGCAAAGCCAAGCTAAGCGAAGTCAAGCCAAGCGAAGTCAAGTTAAAACCAATTCAACCTAATATATCTCAAGCCAAGCCATGCCAGGTTAAGTCAAGTCCATGCAACCCGAACGAAGTCAAGCCAAGTCAAGTTAAGCTAAGTCCAAGTCCAAGCCAAGTCAAGTCAGCCCAAGCCAAGTCAAGTCAGTCCAAACCAAGCCAAGCCAAGATAAGCCACCCATCCCTCTTTCGGCGACAAGATGATGCTAACAAGCTCATCCTCCTTTCGCGAGGTCTGCCCAAATTGCGGGAAGGCATTATTGGAAATTGGGTGAAATTGGCCCCTAGCCCTCTCCCCCCTCCCTAGCCCCCTCTCACCTGCCCCCTGCTCCCTACCCACCTCTCCACCCCTCTGCCCCCTACCCACCTCTCCCCTCTCTCCGCTCTCCTCCCTCCCCTACCCACCTCATCCCTCTCCCCGTCCTCTTCCACCTCCTACCCACATCTCCCCCCCCTCCTCCCCCCCGCCTACCTCCCTTCCCCCTCCTCGCCTACCTGCCCACCTTAAAACGAGGGGAAATCGGATTAGCGCGCCTCGTCACACACCTGCAGCTTCCGAGCAACTCTCACCTTGATAATTAGTGCTTGCATGGCGGACGGCTTGCTTGCTTGCTTGCTTGCTCCGGGATCGCTTTCTAATGACCTTATCTCGCGGCGGGTTGGGGGAGAGGGAGGGGGAGGGGGAGGAAGGGCTAATTACTCTCTTTGGGGCTGTGGGAAGAGGAGGGAAGAAAGAGAGGGAGAGAGAGAGAGAGAGAGAGAGAGAGAGAGAGAGAGAGAGAGAGAGAGAGAGAGAGAGAGAGAGAGAGAGAGAGAGAGAGAGAGAGAGAGAGAGGAGAGAGAGAGAGAGAGAGAGAGAGAGAGAGAGAGAGAGAGAGAGAGAGAGAGAGAGAGAGAAAGAGAGAGAGAGAGAGAGAGAGAGAAGGGAGAAAGATCATTATGAATATATTTCGGATGATAATGAGGCCTGTGATGGCAGCATCCGACTTCAGTGAAAGGAAAAAATGTTAATCTATTTCGAAAGAATTCATAATAGGACAAATCATCATTAATATCAATATCATCATTATCATCACCCTCGTTATTATCATTCTCATAGTCGTTATTATCACCATTATAATCACCATTATTATCCCCATTACAATTACCATCAGTATCACCATTATAATCCTCATTATCATCATGGTCATTATTATCATTATAGGTGAGAATGGGATGGAAAACACTTACCTCTTGTGATATAAATCTGTTCTTTGATTGCAAGCAGTTTGTCCACAATTCTGCAACACAGGATATACTATCTCTGCTCTTACTCCTAGTGCGTTCATCTGCTTGTGTGCTTGACTCTGTAATTGCATTTGAGATAATGAGTCTACAATGTAAGTCTATGTTATTTTGCGTTTTAAGACTATCTGTTCTACTTATTTGACTAACTGTTAGTCTTATATGTCTATATTTTCATGTATTTGTCAAGCAATGATTCTAGCTATAAGCCTGTCTATCTTTCTATCTATCTTTCTTTTTTTGATGAATTGATTTATACTTTTCTGCCTATTTTCTGCCTCGACTACTCTTCCCATCAGTCTATCTATCCATTTGTCCATCTGGCTATCCATCTATCCATCAATCCATCTCTCTCTCTCTCTCTTTCACACACACACGTACACATACACACTTTCTCTCTCTCTCTCTCTCCTCTCTCCCCCTTTCTCTTTCCCTCCCTCCCATTCCCTCTCCATCACGCAGCGTGGCCTAACCCCCCCCCTCTGCCTCCCCCCGCAGGTGTGGTTCCAGAACCGGCGGGCGAAGTGGCGGAAGACGGAGAAGACGTGGGGCAAGAGCACCATCATGGCGGAGTACGGCCTCTACGGCGCCATGGTCAGGCACTCGCTCCCGCTGCCGGAGACCATCGTCAAGTCGGTGGAGTCCGGAGAGGAGTGCCCTGCCCCGTGGCTCCTAGGTATGGGTCAAGATACAGGTGAGTCCACGGCGGCGACCTCTCTCTCCCGACGGCGTCTTACGAGAAGGGGGGTTGGGGGGGGAAAGGCGACGCGTGGCGAGCGGCGCCTTGCTGGGGCTTCGAGGCTCAGGACAGCTGGGGGGGGGGGGGAAGGGGGAGGGGGGGTGAGATGGCTTGCTTTGGCTTGGTTTGGTTTGGCTCGGTGCGGCGCCGGGTCTCTGGTTTTGCTCCCTGGCACTGTCTCGGGGTTGGAGGGAGGGGAGGGGGGGGTTGAATGGGGGAGGGGGGAGGTGTCATGGGGAGGGTGACGGTTGGTTTAATCATCATAATGACGATGATGATAGTGATGAAAATGGTCAAGATTACTGAGTAATGTTAAACTACTGAGTCATGATGAAGACAGTATAGCAGTGATAATAAGGGCATAGGATAATTATAACAAAAAACTAAAATAATAAGGAAAGTTTAATAACGCAGATGATGATGAGCAGATGAAAACCACATGCTAAAGAGTAGAGATACAAAAAAAAAAAAAAGTAAATAAGGATAAAGAAAAATCAAATTCTAAGCAAGCAATGTACTCAGGGAGGCAAAGAATTAAAAAGACAAAGGGACCGCAAGGGAAGAGAGTGCCAAAGGGCGAGAGACGAGAGTGCCAGGGAGATCTCGTAAGGGCCGGAGAGAGTCGTCGTCTTCAGTGGGATATCGTTTCAATTCAGCCTAAAAAGATGAAGATTGTGATGAGAAAATATAATACATATGCACATCTACCCACATTAGCATATACATATGGATATATGTGTTATTTTCACGCATGCACATTGACATACCAATACGCGTGTATACATTTATACACACACACACACACGGAGCGAGCGAGAGAGAAAGAGAAAGAGAAGAGAGAGAGAGAGAGAGAGAGAGAGAGAGAGAGAGAGAGAGAGAGAGAGAGAGAGAGAGAGAGAGAGAGAGAGAGAGAGAGAGAGAGAGAGAGAGAGAGAGAGAGAGAGAGAGAGAGAGAGAGAGAGAGAGAGAGAGAGAGAGAGAGTTTAGGTGCTTGATTAAGACTGATTATATTGATAAGATTATGATTTTTTTTCAGATTAAGAAGATACATTCGCGCTTTAACACAGACGCACGTGTGTAGACGAACGAATTAGGAGTATTTGCACACACACACACACACACACACACACACACACACACACACACACACACACACACACACACACACACACACACACACAAACGCGCACGCACAGAGGCTCATACACAGATTATCATAGACAAACATAAAATGTGTGTATGTGTTTGCGCGCCCGTCCACACGTGTGTGTGTATGTTTCTGTGTTTATTAATGCGTGTATGGGCATATAAATGTGCGTGCATAATTGTGTATGCGTGTGAACGAATTCGCGTCATGTTAGTGCGCACGAGAGCACACCAATGCCCTTATCACATAACCTGCCACAGAAACCCACAGACCGAGTTCACAAAGCCCCAATGAGTGACCCGATGTTGACCTCTGACCTTGACCTCTCCAGGGATGCACCGGAAGAGCCTGGAGGCCGCGCAACAGCTGCAGAAGGCGGAGGAAAGAGAGAAGGAACATGATGGAGACAACAAGAGCTCAGAAGACTCTAGAGATCTCCATCATCTTGACTCAGATGGAGGAGGAGGAGGAGGGGGAGGAGGAGGAGGAGGAGGAAGAGGAGAAGGAGAAAGAGAGAGAGAAGGAGAAAGAGGAGAAAGAGGCGGAGAAAGAGGAGGAGGAGGAGGAGGAGGAGGAGAGAGAGGGAGTGGAGAGAGAGGAATCCTCAGTAGTGTTGACGGAGAAGGAGACGGAGACGCAGAAGGAGGAGAAGGTGGAGGTGGAGGAGGTGGAGTTGGAGGAGGAGGAGGAGGAGGAGGAGTGAGCGAAGGAGAAGATGGAGGAGGAGAAGGAAGTGACGAAGACGACCAGAGCGACAGAGGAGGAGGGAGCCCGGACGAGAAAGCTTTGCACGCGCCGGAGGATTTCAGGTGAGGAAAATCAGCCTCTCTTGGTCCTGGGACGGTCATCATCAAGGGTATTGTTATTAGTATTAATGATTCTGCAATTGATGAGATTGATATCGGTGTTATGTCATCGTTATGGTATTATACTCGAATGTTAATGGCAGTGATGGTAATGGTAATGAGAATGATGGTGATGGTGGTGATGATAATGGTAACATTAGTAATGATAATGATTGTTATAATGGAAATCGTAATAAGAATAAAAATATGAATGTTGATGATAATAACAACAAATACATAAATGATCATAATAATAATTATGATAATAGAATAATGGTAATAATAGTAATAATAACAATTATAATGATAATAATAAAGATAATGATAATGACAATAATAACAACAGCACTAATGATATTTATAATATTAAAAGGGATAATATCATTGATAATAATAATGATTTTAATAGTAATAGTACCGATGATAATAACAATAATAATGATGTAAAGAAAAGTAAAGTTAAATACAATGATAATGATAATAACGATAATAATAATGATATTACTGATAACATACCGAGAACAGAATGATGAAGATAGTGGTAGTGGTAATGGTTATATTGAAAGTAATGATAAAGATAACAATGCTGAAATAAAACATGTACCGAGAATTATAATAATGATAATGATTTTGATAAAAATATTTCATAATTTTCATAGTTAACATCATCATTTACACTATCACTATCTACATTTTCCATATCGTTATCATCATAATTAAGGTAACTGTTATTATTCTAATACTAATACTGTATTAATGCTATGATAATAATGATGATGATAATGATAACAATGATGACAATAATAATAATAATAATGATAGTAATAATGATGATGATGATAATGATAACAATAATGATAATAATAATA
>NW_028234404.1:21949345-21959345 GCF_977035675.1 Penaeus japonicus | reverse complement strand
AAATAGTAATGATGACGATAATTATGGTAATAATGATGATAATGATAATGAGGATAATGATAATGATTGTGATGATAATGATAAGAGTATTACTAGCTTTGATGATAATGATATTTAGGATTATGAGGATAATAGTAGTTGTAATAGTAAGAATAATGATGATAATAATAATGAAAATAGTAATGCTAATAATAATGATAATGATAATGATAATGATGATAATGATAATAATAATGATGCTAATATTGATAACAATGATAATAATGATAATAAGGATGATAATGATAATAATGATAGTAAAGATAATGATAATGTTAGAAATGAAATTATGATGAGAATAATTATAATGATAATTAGTAATAATAATATTAGTAATAATAATAATGATAACAATAATAATAATAATAATAACAACGATAATAATAATAATGATAATGATAATGATGATGATGATGATGATGATGGTGATGATGATGATGATGATGATGATGATGATGATGATAATAATGATGATAATGATAATATTAATGTGATAATAATAGCAATAAGGATAACAATATCAATAAAAAATAGTGAGTATAACAATGTTATACTCACTAATAATGACTAAGTAATAAAAATAATGATAACAAAAATAATAATAATGGTAATCATAATAATGATGCAAATAAAAGTAATAGTAATGACAATAGTAATGAACTAATAGTAGTAAAATAACAAAATAATAAAGCTGATAATAATGAAACAAAATAATATTAAAAAGATGGAAGATGTTCTAGTGCCCGCCCACCGTCGGGAATGCGACTGGGTATGGGCGGATTAATAGGCAGCAGAGAGAACGCGTGTAAGGGAGAAAAGGAGGGAAGGGGAGAGAGAAAGAGCGAAGGCAGAAAAAGAGGGAAGTGGAGAGAGAAAGAAGAAAAAGAGGGCAGAGGAAAGAGAAAGGGAGAAGGGAGAAAAAGAGGGAAGAGGAGAGAGAAATAGAGAAGGAAGAAAAATAGGGAAGAGGAGAGAGAAATAGAGAAGGAAGAAAAAGAGGGAAGAGGAGAGAGAAAGAGAGAAGGAAGAAAAAGAGGGAAGAGGAGAGAGAAAGAGAGAAGGAAGAAAAAGAGGGAAGAGGAGAGAGAAAGAGAGAAGGAAGAAAAAGAGGGAAGAGGAGAGAGAAAGAGAGAAGGAAGAAAAAGAGGGAAGAGGAGAGAGAAAGAGAGAGACAGACAGACAGAGAGAGAGGGAGAGAGAGAGAGAGAGAGAGAGAGAGAGAGAGAGAGAGAGAGAGAGAGAGAGAGAGAGAGAGAGAGAGAGAGAGAGAGAGAGAGAGAGAGAGAGAGAGAGAGAGAGAGAGAGAGAGAGAGAATGACGCCAAGCACCTGATAAAGAGATCCAAAAAGGGCTCTCCCCTCCCCCCCCTCCCCCACCTCCCGCCCCCTCTACCCTCAGCATTTCAAGGTGATTTAGGTGAGTCCCCTTAATTAGTGGTTGGGTTCTAATGACTCACCTTTGCCAGAAGAGTCTTCAATGATAACTGACAGATCCCGTGATTAGTTGTAATGACTACTGACTTTGCTCTCTATCCCCCTCCCCTCCCTCCCGGCTCCCTTCCCCCCTCTCACTCCACCCTCCCCTCCCCTCCCTTCCTTCCCCCCTCTCGTACCCCTCCTCACCCCTTTCGTACCCCTCCCCCCTCTCCCACCCCCCGCACTTTGTCGCTGAGAAGATGAAGAGTGATTTTTATACAGAGCCTCAAAGGAGCGATATTTTCAGGCTGAATGGATTGGGTTGAGTGGTTGATTAACGTTGGATTTTATCTGCCAGAGAGGATTATGATAGCTATTGATCACGAGGCGTTGAATTAAGAAAGAGGAATAGCCACACGAATGCTGATTGTGGATAAATGGATTTTTTTTTGTTTAATCCATTTTCATGTATGTAAGAATAGGGGCTTGTACTTATGGGGGAATTGGTGTAATATCATAATGATGCAATCATATATGATAAAATGACGATGGCCATATAATAAATGTACATATATAATAAATACATACATACATATATACATATATATATACATACACACACACACACACACACACACACACACATATATATATATATGTGTGTGTGTGTGTGTGTGTGTGTTTGTGTGTAGTATATACACAATGATATATAATAATCATAATCATATACAATATCAAATATTATGACACTGCATAATGAAGCAAAAACGCTTTTCCTTTATCTTTTTAGAATGGAATCTAAAGTATAATATCATCCTCATCAAAATAAAGCATTTTTTTTATTACTTTGTTCTATCTTTGAGAAAGTCACGGCCATCTTACATCATGTCATACACTGTTCATCTCTCACACAAAGCGCCTTGTTTTCAGTTTTACCACAGGTTCCTCTTTCATTCCTCCCGTATTTAGGTCTCTCTTCCTCACTGTCTTTTTCCTCCACTTCCATGTCTTTTTCCTTTTCTTCTCTTCTTCTTCTTCTTACTCCTTTTCCTCTCCACCTACTTCTCTTCTTACCCTTTCTTCTCCTTTTTTCTCCGGACATTTGTCTACAATTTCCTTCCCGTCTGTGTTTCTCTCCACCTCTCTCTCTTCTCCATCATTCTTACTTCCCTCATTCTCCTCCTTCCCTCTTTCACAAATCGCTCGCTTCTTTACACCCGTCATAGAATGGATTGATATTTTCCGACACTTGTCCTGTCATTTTCCTCATGCTTTTCTCTATCCTCACTTCCCTCCTCCTTCTCCACCTCCTCCTGCTCTTCTCTATCCTCCTTGATCTCTTCATCCTCCTTACTTTCTTAACCTTCTCTTTCATCTTCCTTTTACTCCTAAATCTTCTCCATCTCCTCACTTCCTTCTTCACCGCCTCCTTTACCCTCCGCCCTTCCTTCCCCCTCATCTCTACCCTCACTATCATCTCCTCATCTCCTTCATCATCACTAAACTGATCATTTTTCTCTCCCCCCCCCTCTCCAGCCTCCTGACCCTCTTTCTCCTCCTCCTCCTTCTCCTCTACCACCACCACTTCCTCCTCCTTATTCAACCCCACCACCACCACCACTCCCCTCACTACTACCTCATACTCCTCCTTAACCCCCCCCCACCATACCTCCTCATGCCTCTCCTCCTCCTCCTTCACCTGCACCACCACCACCACATCATCTCCCCCCCACCACCACAACCACCTGCTCCTCCTCCTCTTCCTCTTCATCCTCTCTTTCCTCCCAACTTTCTCCTTCACATTCACCTTCCTCCTCTTCTCTATCCTCATTAACCCCCCCCCCCCGACACCACCCTCACCTCCACCTCCCTCTCCTCCTGTTCCTCCATCTTCTTCTTCTTCTTCTTCTTCTTCTCCTCCTTCACCCCCACCTCCTCCTCTTCCTCCTCGTCCGGCCACCTCCTCCTCCTTCAGCCACCACCTCCTCCTCCTCCTCCTCCTCCTCCTCCTCCTCCTCCTTCAGCCACGTCCACGCCCCGCCTTGCACTGACCAAGCCTCCAAGATCCTTCCCCGAGCTGTTCCCAGGGTAATAAGCCAACATTACAGGTCCGGCCTGTAAACACTCGCCCGCGCCATTGTCCGCTAACTGGCCACGGCGGGACGGCCTGCCTTCGCTTGTTTGCGCTCGCCAATCGATAGGATTCCCATAGGAGGGCTATGGGCGTCAGGAGGTGGTGCGGGTGTGTGTGTGTGTGTGTGTGTGTGTGTGTGTGTGTGTGTGTGTGTGTGTGTGTGTGTGTGTGTGTGTGTGTGTGTGTGTGTGTGTGTGTGTGTGTGTGTGTGTGTGTGTGTGTGTGTGTGTGTGTGTGTGTCAGGGGTGGGTGGTGGGTGGTGGGGGTTTGGGGTGTGGGATGGGTAGGGGCGGGGTGAGGAAGGGAGAGGGAGGTGGGGGGTAAGGTGGAGGGGGGGGGATGGATTTGAGTGCGTGTGTGTGTATGTGTGTGTCGAGGGTAGGGGAATGGGTACGATGGTATCGAGTATATATGAGGTATGAAGTATGAATGTACTAGAAAATTATGGATAGTGAGTGAGGGGAGGGGGATGTTATACATGTATCTGTAGGTGAAGGTGGGGTGGGGGGGCAGAACCAAAAGTGGTACATGTACGTGTGTGTGAGAATGAGATATTGATGCACATGTGTGTATGTACGTCTGTTTGGGTTTACGTTCCCTCTGACCTCTGACCCCTGCAAGAGTACACACTTTTAGACTTTCTCACTTACCGACACCTAGTTTCAACAATCTTACTGGACCTTAGTGATATTTACTCTCGTTCCCTTTTCAATGGTTCTTGCAAATACATTATATATCCAGTCAGTCTCCCTTGCGAAAAGAACAACAAAAAGGCAAGACTATAAGGGTCCGAGGAATAATGTCTGGGAAAGGGAGGCAAAGAGGGAGGGTGTGGGGCAAGGGGTAGGGGTAGGTGGTGGGGGAGAGGGGGTGTCTACTCAACTACACACCTCCCAATCCCCTACTTCACCCCCCTGCCACTCCATTCTCCTCCACTATCATTTCTATCCTTCTTTCCCTTCTTTCCCATCCCCCTTCTTTCCTCTCCTCCCCCTCCCCCATCATCCCCCTCTATCGCCCCCACCATTCCCTCCTCCCCCACCATCCTTCCATCCCTCCCCTCACCATTTCCTACTCTTCCAACAATCTTTCCCCTTCTTCCCCTCCTCTCCCCACCATCCTTTCCCCCCACCTCCCCCACCATCCCCTCCTCTCCCCAAAACCTTTCCCCCTCTTTCCCTCCTCTCCCCACCATCCTTTCCCCCCACCTCCCCCACCATCCCCACCTCCCTCATCCATTCCCTCCTCTTATCCCATCATCCCCTCCTCCCCCTCCCCTCCCCCCAAAGACCTCGAGATCGAAGGACAAAGCGAAGCCCAGGTCAGCCCTTGTCCTCGTCCACAATCTATGACTAAATGTTTGTAACTACTGCCCGCGTCTAGGGAAGGGGGGGGAGGGGTGGCTCGTGGGTGGGGGGCGGGGTCGAGGAGGGGGAGGGTAATGGGATGGGTGGAGGGTAAGGGTATAGGGGATAGGGGGTAGGGGCATAAGGAGGAAGAAGGGAGAGGTAAGGGTGTTGGATGAAGGATGGGGGGAGGGGAGAGGGGGAGGGGAGAGGGGGAGGGGAGAGAGAGGGGAGGGGAGGTTGATAGAGGAGGTCTATAGGCCTGGTTTACCCTACTTGCCTTCCCCCCTTCCCACTCCCCCCATCCCCACATCAGCCCTAGTGTAAGTTTGAGGAGGAATTAAGTGAGACGCGATCAGGTTCCTCCTTGTCATCATCTGGGAATGAAGATAGAGGGGGGGGGGGGGGGGGGAGAGAGAGAGGGGGGGGGGGGGAGGGAGAGAGAGAGGGGGGGGGAGAGAGAGATAGGGGAGGGGAGAGAGAGGAGAGAGAGAGAGAGAGGAGAGAGAGAGAGAGAGAGAGAGAGAGAGAGAGAGAGAGAGAGAGAGAGAGAGAGAGAGAGAGAGAGAGAGAGAGAGAGAGAGAGAGAGAGAGAGAGAAAGAGAGAGAGAGATTGGGAAAGAGAGAGACAAAGAGAGAGGGAGAGAAAGAGAGAGAGAGAGAGATTGGGAAAGAGAGAGACAAAGAGAGAGGGAGAGAGAGAGAAGATCACTCTTCGGCATCCCACAGCCTGTCTGTCTGTGGGTCAGTCAGTCTAAGCGGTTGTCATACATTATGATAGATTGATGGAAAAGAAGAAGAAAGAAGACAAGGAGGAGGGGAGGGGGGGAGGATAGGAAGAGGAGGGGGGGGAGGGACACAAAAGACACCACAGGTTAAGGATATCGAATTATCTTTTAATCTCTCTGTCTCTCTCTCTTTCTATTACTCTCTTCTTTTCTTCCATTTATTTCGTTCCCTTGTATTGTTCTACAATTGTTCGTTTCATGTATCATCCGAGAATAAAAGAAGATTGTGAGATATTCGTCTTTAAGAAAACCTTATATTACGTAATGTAATATTTCTGGATACGTCGACGAAATAAAAGCGAAATGGATGTAATATTTGGTTACATTGGTTTTGGAACTCTCAGGGAATGGTAATGATAACAAGAGAAAAAAAATGATAACAAAATGAGGGATGATAATGGTAATAGTAATATTGATAATGTCAATACTAGTGCTCAGTCGGATAATAATGATAACAAGAACAGTAATATTGATGATTATAATTATAACAACAATAATGACAATATCAACAAGAACAACGATAATGATTATGATAACAATAATGATAAAAGTAGTAAAAATAATGATTCTGATGATAATGATGATAATGATAATAACGATGATAATATTAATAACAATGATAATATAATGATAACATCAAAAACAGTAACAACAATAATAATGATACTACTACTACTACTACTACAGCTACAAACAACAAGATGATATTAATGATGATAATGATAATGACAACAATCATGATAATAATGATAATGATAATGCCAATAATGATAATATCGATGATAATAACAATAATTCAAATTCAAATTCAAATTCAAAAACTTTATTCCATAAATTACAATGGTTATTCTTAAAGATGATAAAGACAAGAATAAGGATTATGATGATAGTAATAATGATAATAACCAGAACAGCAACAACAATAAGTATAAAGATAATGAAAATGATGACAAGAATGATAATGAAAGATAATGACAATATCAACAAGAATGATTATAGTAATATGATTAAATTTGTTGTTTTTGGCTACGTCTCAGCGCTGTATTACTCATTTTCTTCTTCTTTATCATCATCATCATCATCTTCTTCTTCTTTTCTTTTCTTCTTCTTCTTCTTCTTCTTCTCCTCCTCCTCCTCCTTCTTCTTCTTCTTTTCTCTTCTTTTCTTTTTCTTCTTCTTCTTCTCCTCCTCCTCCTCGTCCTCCTCCTCCTCCTCCTTTCTCTTTTTCTTCTTCTTCTTCTTCTTCTTCTTCTTCTCCTCCTCCTCCTCCTCCTTCTTTTTCTCCTTCTTCTTTTTCTTCTTCTCCTTCTTTTTCATCTTCTTCTTCTTTTTCTTTTTCTTCTTCTTTTTTTTCTTCTTCTTCTTCTTCTTCTTCTTCTTCTTTTTATTCTCTTTCTTCTTCTTCTTTTTCTTCTTCTTCTTTTTCGTCTTCTTTATCTTCTTCATCTTCTTCTTTTTTTTCTCCTTCTTCTCTTTCTTCTTCTTCTTCTTTTTCTTCTTCTTCTTCTTCTTCTTCTTCTTTTTCTTCTTCTTTTTCTTCTTCTCCTTCTTTTTCTCCTTCTTCTTCTTGTCATTATTACTTTCATCATTATTACTGCCATCATAATGATTATGATGATTATATTAAAAAAATATAATGATGATGATTATAGAGAGTTTATGAAAAAAAAAGACTTCTGATCATTGTTCTATTACTGTTATCTTGATTAATATTGTCATTATTGATATTATCATTATCATCGTTATTAATACTGTTGTCAGCATTATCATTATTATTGATGTGTTTCGTCATCATTATCATGAAAATCATTCAGATTATTATCATCATTATCATTGGTACCATCTTCATTATCATTATTACTATCAACCTTACTCTTCATCAGCACTTATTACTTCAAGAATGATAATAATAAAGATAAGAATAATTATCATATATTGTAGTAAACATCATTATCATTAATATCATTATCCTTACTATTGAGATTATCATCATTTTCATAAACATTAGAACATTCATTGTCATTATAATTATTAGTATTGTCATTATCATCATTATTACTATGATAATAATGATCACTATTAATCTTATTAATCCTATTATTAGGCCTTATGATATTTGTTACTTACATCATCAATATTTGCATCAATATTCCCGAATATCATTATCATCATGATTATCATTAATAAAACCATTGCTATTATTATATTTGATTATCATCCTTATCATCACTGATATCATCATCATCATCATTGCTATTAGTATTGTTATCATTAGTGTTGTTCTTGAGATTATCATCCTTAATATTGTTGGCATTATCATTGTTATAACTATTATTATCACACACACACACACACACACACACACACACACACACACACACACACACACACACACACACACATATATATATATATATATATATATATATATATAGATAGATAGATAGATAGATAGATAGATAGATAGATAGATAGATAGATAAATCCTATTATTATTATCCTTATCCCTTCCACTACAAATATTACTACTATTTTATCACTAATTCACTTTTATTACTATTATCAATTTTATCGCTACTATCAATATCTGTATTATTGTTTTATTTATTTTCATTGTTACTATTTCTATCATCAAAATTATGATTATTGATATTGAAATTGATATAATTTTCATCATTATTTTACTTATAATGATAATATTAATGATCATAATGATACTACTAGCACTAGTAATGATGAGGATAGGAATAGCAATAGTTAGATGATAATATTGATATTATTATCATTATCTTTATT
The DNA here is from genome assembly GCF_977035675.1 of Penaeus japonicus. Classification (NCBI taxonomy): domain Eukaryota; kingdom Metazoa; phylum Arthropoda; class Malacostraca; order Decapoda; family Penaeidae; genus Penaeus; species Penaeus japonicus. Next base: position 21,950,827 of record NW_028234404.1, on the reverse strand, counting down.
ATCAATGTTGATATTGTTATGATTTCTATTCTGTATAAGTTTTATAATAATCAAAATCATCATCACATCATTACCATTGTTAATCTTATTATCATCCTTATCATTTTCACTATCATCATTATGATGATTACTACTATTATCATTATCATTAGGAGTACTACTATTATCATGATCATAATTTTTTGTTATCATTATCTTTATTATCATTATCAATAATGCTGTTACTATTTTCCTTCGTATCATTGTTATCATTATATTTATTATTGTTATTATTATCTTGGTCATTATTACTATTATTATTGTTATTGTTACTATTATCATTATCATCATCATTATCGTTATTGTTATCATTATCATTACTTTTATTCTTATCATCATCATTATCATTGTCATTGTTGTTATCATTTCTTATATTCTTTTATGATCATCTTTATCTTAATTATTATCAATTTTATTATTGTTGTTATCATTATTATCAAAATTATTATTGTTATTATTTAATATTATCATTTTCATTATCATCATCATTATAGTTAGTAATAGCAGTAGTAGTATCATTATCAAATTAGAGGAGAAGGGGAGGGTGGTGGAGGGAGGGGAGGGAGAAGGGGACGGTGGTGGAGGGGAAGGAGAAGGGGAGGGGGTAGAAGGGGGGGAGGAGAGAGACAAGCCTTTATCTCAACAAGGTGGACAAAAGGAACACATAAAAGGTACACATTGTTCAGGAGACGAAAAGGTATCGTGTTATGTATCCTATCCCTCCCATCATCTCCCCCTCCCCCTCCCCCCACTCCTACTCGATCTTATTACTCCTTCCCTTCTTTCTCTCCCCCCCCCACCCTCGTATTTACACCCTCTTCTTTACACCCTCCCCCCCACTCCCTCCCTCCAAAATCTCTAACCCCCCACCTACACACTTTCCCGGTCCCTCCTCTCTCCTCCCCTCCCCCTTCTCCCACACTCTTCTCTTTGCTCATCCCCCCTTACCCCCTCCTCTCTGCACCCCTACCCCTCCCCTTCTTCTATATCCTCCAACTCCCTCCCCACCCCCGTCATTCTCTTACTCCCCTCTACTCCACCCTAATCCCCACCCCTTCTCTCTACCTACCCCCCTCCAACCCCACCACTCCCCTCCACTCACTACTACCCCCCTCCCACCCCCATCCACCCGCCCACCCCACCCGGCCGTGAGCCATTAACTGGCGATAGGCCTAACTCTCTGCCCTTGCAAGGTCTCACTGTTCGTGCACCTGTTAGCTCTTGCAAAGGCGGTGAGTAGGCCTATTGGCTGTTCTTTTAAGATGTGTGTTGTTGTTGTCGTTATTAGCATCGCCGTAGCCACAATGGCGGTTGTCACTTACTTGTATAATTGTTCTTATTATCATATCATATCATTTTAATTTTGGATATGTCATTAGAATCATTGCTATATCATTATAATAATTTCCATGTCATTAGAATCATTTGCTATATCAGTATGAT
>NW_028234404.1:21935676-21936745 GCF_977035675.1 Penaeus japonicus | reverse complement strand
CCTCCCTCCTCCATCTCCACCACCTCCTCCTCCTCCTCCCCCTCCTCCACCTCCCCCTCCCCTTCCTCCACTTTCCTCCCACCAACCTCTCCTCCCTCCTCCTCCTCCTCCTCCTCCCTCCCATCCTCCTCCTCCTCCTCCTCCTCCTCCTCCTCCTCCTCCTCCTCCTCCTCCTCCTCCTCCTCCTCCTCCTCCTAATCCCGCTACTCCCTCCTCTCCCATCCCCCTATTCTCTTTACCTCTGACACTCACCTCTCCCCCTCCCCCTCTCTCCCCCTCTCCCCTTCTCCCTCTCGCTCCCCTCCTTGTACCTCCCTCTCCCATCCCCCCATATTCTCTTTCCCTCTGTCACTCACCTCCCCCCTCTATATCCCTCCCTTTCATCACATATGTCTCTCTCTCTCTCTCTCTCTCTCTCTCTCTCTCTCTCTCTCTCTCTCTCTCTCTCTCTCTCTCTCTCTCTCTCTCTCTCTCTCTCTCTCTCTCTCTCTCTCTCTCCCCTCTCTCTCTCTCTCTCTCTCTTTCTCTCTCTCTCTCTCTCTCCCTCCCTCCCTCTCTCTCTCTCTCTCTCTCTCTGTCCCTCCCCCATCACCTCCAGTCTGGCTCCCTCTTTTCTGCGCCCCCTTCGTTCCTTCGTCTTCCCCTCCCCCCACATCGACCCCCCCCTCCCCCTCCTCCCTCCTAGTCCTGGTTCTGTGCTTACCAATTTCGTTCCTTTTTTTCGTAGTTTTCCTTCTTTTTCTTTTATTTTCGTCGTGTTTTGGCTTTTGATTTCGTGTTTATTCATATATCTCTCGTTTAATTCTAATCATTTCTTCATTATCTCTTTTCAGTTATGAATATGGCTATTATTAGTATCAATTCAACTTTCATCATTATCGTCATGGTCGTTCTTGTTATTATAATTTTTATCAGAGTTGTTATTATCATCATCATTATTACTAATATCATTAACATCATTGCTATCACCATTATCATAGTCATCGTCATCATTATTTTCCTATTGTAATACTGATCATTATAACTATCATTATTATGATAACTACTACTATTATTATTATCAATTCCG
>NW_028234404.1:21892996-21897996 GCF_977035675.1 Penaeus japonicus | reverse complement strand
AATAGAGAGAGAGAGAGAGAGAGACGAGTCGAGAGAAAATGAGAGAGAATAGAGAACGAGAGAGGAATATTGACAGACGAGAAGAGAAAAGGAAGACAGATAGGTAGATAGAAAGATGTATATATATATATATATATATATATATATATATATATATATATATATATATATAGAGAGAGAGAGAGAGAGAGAGAGAGAGAGAGAGAGAGAAAGAGAGAGAGAGAGAGAGAGAGAGAGAGAGAAGGAAGCAGAGACAGAAAGAGAGAGAGAGAGAGAGAGAGTCAGAAAGAGCGAGAGTAAGAGAGAGAGAGAGAGAGAGAAAGAAAGAGTGAAGGAGAGAGAATAAACAGAGGAGAAGGATACAGAGACGAGACTGCAATCCGGAAAGAGAACAGAAGGAGAGAGATTTTTTTTTTATAGAAATCTTACTAGAGAACAATTTGCAAAAGGACAGACAATCGTGCAACATTGCGATCCTGCTACAAAGCCGACCTAACAGCCATCGCAAATCGGCCAAGAAATGCCAATAATTTCCCCAAAGAAAAAATTATGAACAGAGGAAGAAAGAAAAAGACAACATAATCGTAAGGACTTCGAAAACAAAGAAGAAGACAATCGATCGATGGAAACAAGAGAGAGAGATGGAAAGAGAGAGAAAGAGAGAGGAAGAGATAAGAATGGAAATAGGAGAAAATAAGAAACAAAGAGAACGAGGAAAGAGAAGGCGAGCAACAACAACCCATCTATCGGCATGAACCCTCCCCCCTCCCTCCCTCCCTCCCTCCCCCCTCACACTCATTCCCCTCCCCTCCCTCCATCCCTCCCTCCCTCCCTCCCTCCTCACACTCATTCCCCTCCCCTCCCTCCATCCCTCCCTCCCTCCCTCCCTCCCCCCCTCACACTCATTCCCCTCCCCTCCAGACCCCCCCCCCCTCAACCAGTCACCATGCAACCTCCTCTCATCTCAAAGACAAAGGAGTGATGTGGTGGTGATGCTTGCAGGTGTGATGAATCTCAGGAATGATAACGCTGTAAGGCTTCCAAGTGTATGGTAGTGATGCTGTGGTCAGTGATGGGTGTGATGACTTTAGGTTATGGGTAATGATGACTGTGACGTCCTCTGGGTACTCATTAAAAATCTCATTCCAAAATGTGATGACTGAGGAGTGATGACGATAATTCTTGTGATGACTGAGGAGTGATGACTGAGGAGTGATGACTGGGTTCTCTTAGGAAAAGTACCTTCGTTTCGATCTTTTGCTGGAGGAAGAGAGGGAAGAGAGTAAAGAAAGGAAGAGGTAAAGAAAGAAGAAGAAAGGGAGAAAAGAAGGGGAAAGAAAATAGAAAGTAAGGAAAAAGATATATGAAGAAGAAAAAGAAAAGGAAGATAAATCAGAGGAGGGAGAAAAAAAAACATATAAAATTAATTAACCAAAAAAAAAAAAAAAAAGTTTATAAAAAAGACCAAGAGAAGAAAAAAAAAAAGCAATCAAGGAAGACAGCACCCCCCCACCCCCCATCTCCTCCCCCGCTCCCCTCCCAAAAAGAAGGACAAACGAAGACCCTCCCAACAAAAGCGCAGAGTGAAGCGTGATAGGATAGTGTGAGCTAATGAGAGTGAGGCGCCCATAGACCATCCGAACCATCCAGCTCAACACAACAGGTTTCGAGGTTCAAAGTATCAGCCAGGCCTAATGCGGGGGTGGGGGAAGGGGAGGGGGGAAGGGGGAAGGTGGATTCGTAAGCCTACTTGGGTGAGACGGGCGACCATTCCTTGCAAGGGCTGTGCATGGATGCTGCGGTGTGAATGGGAGGCTCTCTCCTCTCCGGGGGACGGGATTCACGGGCGCTGCGGATAGGGACGTGTGTGTGTGTGTGTGTGTGTGTATATATATATATATTATATATATATTTATATATATTTTATATATATTTATATATATATATATATATATGTATATATACATATATATATATATATATATATATATATATATATATATATACATACATACATATCTATGTATATATGTATGTATATATTATATATATATATATATATATATATATATATATATAATATATTATATATATATACACACACACACAACCTATATATATATATATTATATATATATATATATATATATATATATATATATATATATATATATATATATGTATATATATATATATATATATATATATATATATATATATATATATATATATATATATATATGCACACACACACACATATCTATATATCTAAACAAATATATAAACATACTTACAACCTAAAAGGACAAAAAAACACTGTTTGATCAAAGACAAAGGCCTTAATAATAAGAACTCTTCAGAGCGATCGAGACAGAAAAGCTCCTTTGAAAAGATATATGTATTTGAGGGCGTGGCTTGTTTGATCAGCATTTGTGACATAAAAACACAAATAAAACACAAGGGAACTCGCACCAACATACACAGAGACACCGTGGTATTGACCGTCATCGCCAACGTCATTATAATGATGATATTGATAATGATTATGATGATTGTGATGTTATTATCAATAATGTTGATGATTTTAGTAATGATTGTGATGATGATGATGATCATGATGATGCTAACAACAATGATAATGATAATGATAACAATGATAGCAATAATCACCATGATAATAATGGTAATAATGATAATAATGATGATAATAATAATAAGGCTAATAATAACAGCAAATAAAGATGATAATAATGATGATAATAGCAATAATGACAACAATAGTAATAACTATAAAGATAATGATAAAGATAATGATGATGATAATGATGATGATATCAATGATGATGAGTATGATAGCAATTATGATTATGATAATGATGATAGTGATAATAATAATTGTGATGATAATGATAACAATATTATTGACTGTGATAATAACAATGATAATGATAAATCATTACTTTCATAATTATCGTCATTATCAATTGTTATAATTATCATTATCATCATTATCTTTATTATCATTACTGTCGTTACTATTATTATTACTATCATCAGTATTATCATCATTATCATCATTAAGAGTTATATTGACACTCCCATCGATATCATCGATATCATTATCATTATTGTAATTATCATTGTTATCATTCTTGTTTATATTTACATATATATATTTCATTGTTATTATTACTGCTACTCTTATTGTTATCCTCATCACCATCCTTTTCATCATCACTTTCATCATAATTTTCATTTTCTTCATCATACCATCATCATATATCATAGTGATATATTCCTGAAAATTCATGTATTAAGTTATCGACAATAAACTTTATTGGTGTTAGTTGAATCTATTCCTAGTTTCGCTTTTACTAAATCTAATGTGTTCTCATCATTGTAAATTGGGATTATGATTATTATCGTTATCATTGTTATTATCATGATCATTGATATTGTTATTGATTTTATTATCATTGTTATTATTACTATCATTATCATCATTAACATTATATTAGTTGTTATTAGTTATATTAGTTATATATTGTTATTATTAGTTGTAGTGATATCATCATTTGTATTATCATTATCATTATTATTATCATTATCATAATTATTATCATCATTATCATTATTGTCATTATCGTTATTATTATTATCATTATCATTATTATTAGCATCATCATCATAATTTTTCTTTTCATCATCATCATAATTACCGACAAGAATAATCCTCACCATAACCAAAACAATTTATAATTATAATTTCTGGTATCATCATTACCATCGTTGTCATTATTACTTGTATCATCAATACCATTATTACTATTACCATAGTTATTCCCATCATCCTCATTATACTCACAAATATCATTTCACATCGATCATCCGTGACCTTTGACCTTTCCCAGTGAGGAATAACCAAGTCAAATACCTTCCCGTTTCACCAGAATCCTAACCATAATGATAAGCACTCACCATCCTGATCATAATGATAAGCACTCACCATCCTGACCATAATGATAAGCACTCACCATCCTGACCATAATGATAAGCACTCACCATCCTGACCATAATGATAAGCACTCACCATCCTGACCATAATGATAAGCACTCACCATCCTAACCATAATGATAAGCACTCACCATCCTGACCATAATGATAAGCACTCACCATCCTGATCATAATGATAAGCACTCACCATCCTGATCATAATGATAAGCACTCACCATCCTGATCATAATGATAAGCACTCACCATCCTGACCATAATGATAAGCACTCACCATCCTAACCATAATGATAAGCACTCACCATCCTGACCATAATGATAAGCACTCACCATCCTAACCATAATGATAAGCACTCACCATCCTGACCATAATGATAAGCACTCACCATCCTAACCATAATGATAAGCACTCACCATCCTGACCATAATGATAAGCACTCACCATCCTGATCATAATGATAAGCACTCACCATCCTGACCATAATGATAAGCACTCACCATCCTAACCATAATGATAAGCACTCACCATCCTGACCATAATGATAAGCACTCACCATCCTAACCATAATGATAAGCACTCACCATCCTGACCATAATGATAAGCACTCACCATCCTGATCATAATGATAAGCACTCACCATCCTGATCATAATGATAAGCACTCACCATCCTGATCATAATGATAAGCACTCACCATCCTGACCATAATGATAAGCACTCACCATCCTAACCATAATGATAAGCACTCACCATCCTGACCATAATGATAAGCACTCACCATCCTAACCATAATGATAAGCACTCACCATCCTGACCATAATGATAAGCACTCACCATCCTAACCATAATGATAAGCACTCACCATCCTGACCATAATGATAAGCACTCACCATCCTGATCATAATGATAAGCACTCACCATCCTGACCATAATGATAAGCACTCACCATCCTGACCATAATGATAAGCACTCACCATCCTGACCATAA
>NW_028234404.1:21860496-21867996 GCF_977035675.1 Penaeus japonicus | reverse complement strand
GTGAGTGAGGAACAGTTGGGGAGGGAGGGAAAGGTGCTGGGTTTGATGAAGACTAGTGTTCGGAAGGTAAGAGAGAGAGAGAGAGAGAGAGAGAGAGAGAGAGAGAGAGAGAGAGAGAGAGAGAGAGAGAGAGAGAGAGTGGGCAGACAATCAGATAGAGAAAAAAAACTGACTAACAGACAGCTAGAGAAACAGAAAGAGAGAGAGAGAGAGAGAGAGAGAGAGAGAAGTAGATAGACAGGAACAAGAAGTAAAGTGAGAAAATATGATAACCTGTTTCGAATTCCATCACGCTAAAACTACGCCTAATGCTTCAGGATATTTTCTGCTAAATTGATATAAGCTTAGGAAACGGCGAATGAGATTTATCTGTTGGCCTCTTTCCTCTCTCTCTCTCTCTCTCTCTCTCTCTTTCTCCCCCCCCCCCTCTCTCTCTCTCACTCCTCTCTCCCTCTCTCTCTCTCAATCTCTCTCTCTATCTATCTCTCTATATATATCTATCTGCTTCCATCTCCATCTATGAATCAATATACACATATCTATCTATCGCGGGGATATAAAAAGAAGAACAAGGGAAGGAAGGGAGAATAGAAAGAGGATAGAAGGAGGGAAGGAAAGGAGAAGAGGAAGAGGGAGGGAAAGGAGGAAAGGGGGTGGGGGGGGGGGGGGGGTACCACACAAGGACGCACTCACACCTCAATGTGTTGCTGCTAATTAAGGCGTGCTGTAGCCTTGGCAGCATGGGATAACACGGGCTTGCGAAGCACACGAGTGGCGTCTACTTGTGGGCGTGTGCTCATGGTGGCGCGGTGTATGCTTGCGTGTGTGTGTGTTTGTGTGTGTGTATGTGTGTGTGTGTGTGTGTGTGTGTGTGTGTGTGTGTGTGTGTGTGTGTGTGTGTGTGTGTGTGTGTGTGTGTGTGTGTGTGTGTGTGTGTGTGTGTGTGTGTGTGTGTGTGTGTGTATGTGTGTGTGTGTGAGTTCGTGTACAAATCGTGCGTGTATGTGTGATTTGGTTTACTTGTGTTGTGTTCGTGTATGTGTGTGTGCGTGAATTCATGTAAACACCGGGTGTGCGTACATGTATTTATACGTGCGTGATTGCATGTGTTTATGTAGGCTTTATGTCTATGCATGTGTGCTCATAGCTCTGCGTGCATTTATCAGGGTGTATCTATATTCATACAGCCATACGTGTGCTCTAGAATATGATAAACGTGAATTAGTGGCTAAGAACATAAATTTTCGTTTTGTATCTAATCATATCTTAATTAATAATGTTAATCCAACTCTTATCATATTTGCATAACGTGTCTTCATCGGGAATTCAATTCAATTATGTTTTGTTTCATGTTAGTTAGATTTCGACTGCAAAAAATAAATAGATAAAAAAATAAAATAATAATAATAATAATGATAAATAATTCATAATGATAAAAAAGATAATAAAAAGATAAACGTAATTGAATATCAAATAAGGATAAAGAAAACATAAAGAACTAAAAACAAAATACATAACGAAGCATTAACTCCTTATTCCTTAATAACAAGACACTCCCCTAATTAACCCGAGCCATTAATTAAGACGCTCCAAGTGATTAAGTGCCACATGAAAAAGAAAAGGCACTCAACACGGTGACAAAAATAGGAAAAAGCACAATAAACAACAATAAATAATCTATCGGATCATTTGTGGAAGAAAAGGAGGAAGAAGAAGAAGAGGAAGAGGAAGAAGAAAAGAGATAGAAAAAAAAGAGGAGGAAGTAGATGAAAATGAAGAAGAAGAAGAAGTAGAAGAAGAAGATGATGATTTTGATGATAATTATTATGATGATGATGATGATGAGGATGAGGAAGAGGAGGAGGAGGAGTGAGAAGAAGAAGAATAAAGAGAATAAAGAAGAGAAAGCAGAAGACGAAGAAGAAGAAGAAGAAAACAGAAAAAAAAACTCCTATGAAAGAGGAAGAAAAATAAGGGGGGAAAATCCTCGTTATTAGTGCAATGTTTTGATTATAATAATAATGATGATTATAACAATATTAATCATAATGATAATAATAGCAATATAATTAATTATGAAAACTTTAATGATAATGATAATGATAATGATAATGGTAATAATACTAAAAATGGTAATGATGATGATAATAGTAAAGATAATGATGATAATGATAATAATGAGGATAAAAATAGAAATAACAATAACAGTGGTGATAGTGATGATTATCTTTATTATCATTATCATCATAACTATAGTTATTATCATTTTTATTTATATCACTATTATTATCTTTATCATTAGTATTAGTATCATAATTATCTTTATCATTAGTATTAGTATCATAATAACTATTATTATTGTTATCATCAATTTCACCATTAACATTATCATTATCAATGACGTTATTATTCTTTCCATTATTATTATAATCTTTACTATTGCTATCATCACATTATCATTTATTGTTATTATCATTGCTATCCCAGTATTATCGTTATGATAATGATAAAAACAATGATGGTGAAAACGATAACGATAACAATAATGATGATAATGATAATGATAATAATAGTAATAATAATGATAATAGTGATGATAATGATTATAAGGATAATGATAATAATACTAATAATGATTGTAACAATGATTGTTTTTATTATAATTTTTGTTATTATCATTATCATTATACTAATGATGAAAATAATAATAATGATATCAATGATAACAATTACATCATTATAATTATCTTTATCATTATTGTTCTTACGATTATTTTCATCATTACTATTGCCATTACCATTATTGTTATTGTTATTACTGTTAACGTTATTATCATTAACATTCTCATAATTATCATTAGCATCATTATTATTATTATCATCATTACTATTGCTATCAATATTATCAATATAATCATCATTACTATTATCATTATAATTGTTATTATTTTTGTTATTATAAACATCATTATCATTGTTGTTGGTATTATTATCATTATACTGATTATTGTTATTATTATTATTATTATCATTATTATTATTATTATTATTATCATTATTATTATTATTATTATTATTATTATTATTATTATTATTATTATTATTATTATTATTATTATCATTATTATTATTATTATTATTATTATTATTACTATTGTTATCATTATTATTATTTTATTATTATTATTATTAATATTATTATTATTATTATTATTATTATTATTATTATTATTGTTGTTGTTATAATTATTATTACCATTGTTATTATTATTATTCATATTATTGTTATTATTATTATTATTATTATTATTATTATTATTATTATTATCATTATCATTATTATTATTATTATTATCATTATTATTATTATTATTATTATTATTATTATCATTATTATCATTATTATTATCATTATTATTATTATTATTATTATTATTATTATTATTATTATTATTATTATTATTATTATTATTATTATTGTTATTATTATTATCATTAATATTATTATTATTATCAACATTATTATCATTATCATTATTTTTGCTATCAATACTATTATCATTATTTTTATTACCACTATAATTATTGTTACTATCATTCTAATTATTATCATTAGTATTATTACTGCCATTATAATCATTATTCCTATCATCCTTACTATTTTCATTAGCATTATAGTAAGTTTTATTCATATTGACATCAATATCACACATACCTATTTCATTCTGGCAGTAAGGTTGAGATTCTCGCAATTCTGATCGGGAATATGGATCTTATGACCGTGGGAGACCGACGGGAGGGGGGGGGGGGTAAGTACTAAGACGTGGGCGGTGGGGCAGCGACGCCCATCTAAGTGTGGGCGTTTGGGGATAATGATCAGTTGATTAATTGATTGATGATGATAGGAAGGAGATGATAAAGAGAAAGAGGAAGAAAAAGAAAATAATAAGGAGGGGTAGCAAGAGGAGGAGGAGGAGGAGGAGGAAGAGGAAGAAATAGGGATAGGAAGCGGAGGAGAAGGAAGGGGAAGAGAATTAAGAAGGGAAAGAACAAAAAGAACAAGGAGAGGTAGGACACGGAAAAGGATTAGCAGGAAGGAAGAGGAAGACGGAGAGGAGACGGAAGCAAAGAATAAAGACGATGCTAAATGTGTTGATGATGCAAATAACAAAGAGCATAAAGCAAGGACAGCGGTCGTGGCTCTGGCAGGGAGTTACATTCCTTTTCCGTGGATACAATGAAGCGCCGATAATGATCCCAGCTTCTGCCTTTATGGACGAGACAAACCTCGATTGTGACACTTCATCACACCTACAATGAAACACTCTGGCAGCGTAACGAGTCAAGAGCGAAAGGATGACGTGACAATAGGTGATGATAATGATGACAGACGTTATGACAGCTTTGGTAATGACCGCGATGATGCTAATAACGGTGTGGATGGAGACGCAGTTGGCGACGGAATCAATAGAGATATGCCGTACGGGTTAAAAGAGGCGTCGGTAATGCACATGCAATTGCTTGTTGCTTATACTGCAATCATCGTCGAATGAGGGGGATTTCGCGAAGGAACGGGTGCGCATGACGTGACTCCCTCTCTTTACTCTGTTGCCAATGAAACTTGTCACTTCTTAATCCTTACTGTTTGTAAGAAGGAACTTATTTTAGCCTCTTTTACGTGAAAACACACACTTACGGACGTACACACACGTCGGCGCACACCGACACACTTACACACACACACACACACACACACACACACACACACACACACACACACACACACACACACACACACACACACACACACACACACACACACACACGCACACACACACACACACCACAAATTCACAACCACGCACACACAACGCACACGCACGCACACCCAAGCACACAGCATAGTACCTAAGCCCCAAAGTCGACCTTCCACGAGAACCTTCACTCCCGGACGAACGGGCGGAAGACGACCACGACGCGGCGGCCTCGGAGACCTCGGAGACCACCTCGCTCCTGACGAAATCCGCGACGAAGGCACCGAAGACGAAGCAGGCGTGGGTGTTGTGCGGTTGTTGGGGCTCGCGAAAGGTAACTGGCGTGAGAGAGGGAGTGAAGACAGACCTTCGCCACTTCTACTGCGGGCATTCACACTCCCTGCACAAAGAGGAACACCCGCCGGCCAGTACCCAGTCTCCGGGGCGGGCGCGAGGACAAGGAAAGGGTGTGTGAGGCAGCGACACACACCCACACACACAAACACACACACACACCTTCGCAACCCCCTCTCTTGATTTCTCTCTCTCTCTCTCTCTCTCTTTCTCTCTTTCTCCCCCCCCCCTCTCTCTCTCTCTCTCTCTCTCTCTCTCTCTCTCTCTCTCTCTCTCTCTCTCTCTTTCTCTCTCTCTCTCTCTCTCTCTTTCTCTCTTTTTCCTTTCTCTCTCTCTCTCTATCCCTCCCCCCTATCTCTCCCTCTCTCTCTCTTTCTTTCTCTTTTTTTTAGAGGTGTCTGGTTTATCATCCCCTTTTGTCACGTTGAAGATACGTTTTCTTCTCTCGCTTTCGCTTCTGTATCCGCCAAAGGGACTTCGGCAAATGCGAGTCCATATTGCTTTGAAAGACGGAGACGAGCAAGCAACAAGCACAGGGCGGGTTGAGGGGTGAGGGTGAGGGAGGGAGAAGGCGAGCGGGACTCTCTCTCTCTGGCGGGACACACTCTGCATTTCGGTTTCCAAATTAGCTGTCATTAGTAGGCTTAGACCAATCACGGGTTAGGGGCACCACACAATGTACCCGGGCCCGGTCCTTCTCTCGCTTTTCTCTCTCTCTCTCTCTTTCTCCCCCCCTCTCTCTCTCTCTCTCTCTCTCTCTCTCTCTCTCTCTCTCTCTCTCTCTCTCTCTCTCTCTCTCTCTCTCTCTCTCTCTCTCTCTCTCTCTCTCTCTCTCTCTCTCTCTCTCTCTCTCCGTATCTATCTATCTATCCATCTATCTATCTATCTTTATGTATGTATGTATCTATCTATCTTTGTCTCTACATACCTATTAATCTATCTGCAAACGACTGTCTATCTTTCGCTCAGTTGCTTTCTTACCCCCTCCTCATATTACTAATACTACCTGCTACTGCTATTACTGCTACAGTTTTTCTTCATCCTTATCATCATCTTTATCATCATCATCATCTCTTTCTTCTTTTTCTTCTAAAACTTCTTATCCTTCTACTTGTTCTTCCTCCTCGTCTTCAGTACTTCCCCCCTCCTTGTTCGTTTTATTGTAGGAAGCGAATGTTTCTCCCCCTTTTCACTCCCTTATCCCTTTCCGTCCTCTCTCGTGCTTCCTCCATCATCCTCTCCCTTACTTCACCCTCTTTCTCCATCAACCCTCCCCCTCTCTCCACCTCCATCCCTAATTCTCTCCTTCGTCTTCCTCTCTCCACCTCCTCTCTCCTCTCTCATCCAGTCTCTCTCTCCCCCTCCCTCCTTTCTCTCCCTCCCTTCCCTCTCCTCCAAACTCTCCCTCCCTCCCTCCTCTCTCTCCCTCCCTCCCCTCTCCTCCAGCTCTCTCTCCCTCCCTCCTCTCTCCCTCCCTCCTTCCTCCTGTCTTTTCCCCTCCTCCCTACGCCCCCCCCATCCCCTACCGCCCCCCTCCCTCCCTGTCATCGTCGGCAGCTGGAACATCGGATTCACAAGTCGCCGTCTTGGGAGTAATCAAATAAGTTAATGAGTAGTTATTGCTGTAAGAGCGTCTTATTAGTACTAATTGTCGCGTCTGATGGCCGGGTTGGATAAAGCCGCTGAGGGGAAAGGGTTATTAATTGATTGCCGTTGATTAATCAAGGCGACACCTGCGATTGTCGGGTTTTTATCAGTTATTTCTGATTGCCTCATATCTGCCAGGGGAAGATGGGGTTATTTATGAATTTATATATAAACACACACACGCTTACATACAACCACACATACACACACACACACACACACACACACACACACACACACACACACACACACACACACACACACACACACACACACACACACACACGTTTTAATGTATATATGTATGTACTCTGTTTTTTTTGTTTTGTTTTTTGTAGTTTTTTTTTTTTTTTTTTTTTGCATAAAACCTCATTCCAACCATTTTCTCTTTCTTCTTCTTCGTCTTCTTCTTCTTCATTTATATCTTCTACTTATTATTCTCTCTTTCCATATTATTCTCTTTTTCCTTTTTTTCATTCATGATTTTTCTTTCAAATTCTTTTCTATTTCTTACCCTTTTCTTTCTCCTCTTCCTGTTCCTCTCTCATCGTCTTCCTACTTTCCCTCTCCTCTACCTCTCTTCCTCCCCATCTTCTCCCCCCTTCTCCCCTTCCTCCTTATAGGGCCTCCCGCAGCGGCTGAGGGAGATGAGAGGATGAAAAGGAGGAAGAGGTGGATGAAGAGAAAAAAGAGGAGGAGGAGGAGGAGGAAAAGGAGGAGGAGTATATATAAAAGAAGTAGCAGG
>NW_028234404.1:21842996-21845496 GCF_977035675.1 Penaeus japonicus | reverse complement strand
TGATCAAATGAAGCCATAGACAACATGGAAAAAAAAAATCCAGTTTCCCCAAACCATCTGCCAATCAGAACGCACTCCCCCCTCATACCCCCCAACCGCCCCCCTCCCTCCCTCCCTCCCTCCACCCCATATAAAACAAAATCATAGAACAGAGAGAGAGAGAGAAAGAGGAAAAATCACCCTCTTTTGCATCCAATGACGACATAAACACACAGGAACCTGCAATTTGGGTCGCGTGAATTAATTGCCAGCGACGCCACAGGAGCGGAAACGCCATATTGTGAAAGATCCAATTGTTGTGTTTGTCAAGGGATGTTTTTGTTAGCTGTGTCTATGTTGCGTTCGTTAGGGTTTGGGGTTGGGTGGGAGGGGGGGAGGGGAGGGAGGGGGAGGAGAGGGAGGGAGGGGGGGAGAGGGAGAGTTTTTCTGTTTTGATAAAGAGAAGATATCATATTTCGTTTTTTTTTTTTTTTATTGCTATTATGTTAGTTTTTATTTCATTTTTTTTTTCTCTCTCTCGTGTTATCAAATACTATAGCGACAGGACAAAAAAGGTATAATTATCATTAATGTTGTTCCTCTCTGTAATTGCTTTGTAAGTACTGCGCTATCATTCCCTATCATTTACTTCATATTACTTCATTCTTATCATTTTTACCATTCTTATCATCTTCGTTATCTTGATTAGCAGCGTCGTTATCAGCATTTGTTTATTACTTCTGTTGCCTTTTGAATGGTGTCAACCTGCTGATTTTGCGTGTGTTTACATATTTGTAATTATTATTGTTATTATCATAATTATTATCATTATTATTTGTTTATATCAGCAATATTGTGGTTGCTCTTCTTATTGCTGTTTTTTTTTTATAGTTTTGATTTTAATAATTATGATTATAATAATCATTATTATTACTATCACTTATCATCGTTATCATTATTATTCTATCACCAATACAAATATCACTAATTTACTTATCTATTGCTGTCATTACCATTTTATTATAACGATAAAAATTATGATTATGAACAAGATCATTTGATTTGTTGATTATATCACTTTAATAACCTCTATCCATACTTATTTTACAACCATCATTTATCATGCTATAAATACCTTCACCGAATAGTTATAATTGTGATAAATCAGCTTCACTAATTAGAACTATATACACAAATGGAAACGGGCATGGATATATATTTTTGAAAACGTTAGCCCGTGACTAATTAACAGATGTATATGCCTGTAACAAAAAAATATGAATGGAAAAGAATATGCATATATCAATGCCATTAACATATTCAATTAATCATTTTACCTTTTTATAGAGATGACATTTTCAAGTTTCCTGCAAGAAAACCGATTCATTAGAGAGTCATAGAGCACCGTAGGGGCAGGGGGGAGGGTAAGGGAGGGAGGAGGCGGAAATGACGTAGTATTATTGGAACGTTTCCCGCGCACCCGACGTCGCTGCCGGAACAACAAACACTTCAGAAAAAAAGAGTGTGAAAGTATTTAATCCGAGTCAATTTGTCTCGTTGCATATTAATGGCTGTATTGATTCGTTCTATCTTGGGAGGTGTATATGAATTTAGAGATTCTTTCCTGTTTTTAATTTAGTTGTGATTTATTAGACGTTCTTTTTTGTGTTGTTTTTTTCGTTCTCTCAATGTTTCATTATCAAATGCGCGTACACCTTAATTTTCTTTCTCTTCGAAATCATAAAGACGCTAAAATCATGCGTTGCTGCGAGGTCTGAGAGCCGCTCGCGTCCAGGTGTGTCGAGCTTTTGACACCGCCGTAAGTTGAGCTTATTACCAAAACCGGAAATGACGCAGTGAGAATGGCGGCCATGTGTAATACGTCGGCCCCATCTTTGAAACAGAATTTAGCACTTATCCCTCGCGGCGGAATTAGGCGACTTATTGTATAATTGGTCAATTCCAAAATGTTGTATATTATGGAAAATTTCGCGGGTGGGCAATTAGAATAAAATAATGAAGAGGCGACATGATTCTGCAACATGGCGCGACGCGGGGACGAATCTCGACCGTATCGCGTCCTATCACAAGCATCGTTTTCCTTTGGCCTATGCTGAGGCGCGTCCAACTAATATCTTAGCATATCGTATTAGAATAAATGGATTTGGCTTAAATCTCCATCCATTAAACTTGGCTTATGATACTTACAAGAGGCGCACAGAATACGAAATTTTCGCGCGTTAGATACAGTCACAAAATACCGCTAAGCTTTAATTCCACAGACAGACAACGTAAAAATATATAAAAGAAGAAAATGCTGCAAGAGATTATTATAACATAATTCAGCGAGCACTGAAGGAGAAAGTCTGGCAGGTTCTTAAGACTGTTGTCAGGTGGTAGCGGCAGTGTAATTACACCTGTTACTCAATTATTCAACTGCTCTCCTTATTTTTTGTTTCTTAACAGTCTTTGACGTCTTACGGACAATTATCTCGAAAGTGTTAATTGCATGTTGCACAAG
>NW_028234404.1:21822996-21827996 GCF_977035675.1 Penaeus japonicus | reverse complement strand
GAGGAAAGAGAGGGAGGGGGGGTGGGGAGGAGAAGGAGGAAGGGGAGGAGAGGGGGGATGGGGGAAGGAGAGAGAGAGAGAGAGATTAGAATATACATATGTGAGAAAGAGAGAGAGAGAGACTGAGAGAGAGAGAGAGAGAGAGAGAGAGAGAGAGAGAGAGAGAGAGAGAGAGAGAGAGAGAGAGAGAGAGAGAGAGAGAGAGAGAGAGAGCGAGAACAGAAAGAAAGAGAGATTAGAATGCGCGGGCGTGTATGAGAGAGAGAGAGAGAAAGAGAGAAAGAGAAAGAGAGATAGATAGATAGATAGATAGATAGATAGATAGATAGATAGATAGAGAGATAGAGAGAGAGAGAGAGAGAGAGCGCGAGAACAGAAAGAGAGATTAGAATGCGCGGTGGCGTGTGTGTGTGTGTGTGAGAGAGAGAGAGAGAGAGAGAAAGAGAGAGAGAGCGAGAGAGAATGCTGATAAAAGACAGAAAAAAGAATAACGATTATCAATAATTACCTTTGACGCTAATGATTACCCCGAAATTACCTTTCTGATCACCTGCGAACAGCTGATCTATCTGTCTTCGGATATCAAACACCGATTTTGCCAATAATTAAAGACGAGGAATATGCTAATGATGAAGATATTAGGTTTTAGATTTCAAGTGAAGAGAGGGAAGGGACGGGTGGGGGGTGGGGGTGGAGTGAGGGTGGGGAGGGAAGACAGGGAGACGATATGGAGTGAGGGAAGGAGGAGAGGCGAGAAGGGGTGAGGGGAGTGGGATGAGGGGAAGAGGAGGAAGGAGAGGAAAGAACGATTGAGAGGGAAGAGGAAAGGGAGGAGGAGAAGGAGAGGAAGGAGGGGTGGGGGGGGTGGATAAGGGTGGGAAAGGAGGGAGAGAAAGACGAAAAGGAGTGAGGGGAAAGGGAAGAGAGGAAGGGTGAAATAAGAGGGAAAGGGCGAAAGAGGGGATAGATTGAAGGGAGGAAGGAGGGAAGTGAAATAACTGACGGAAAGGAGGGCATTGTGGATAATCTTGATGATTGTGATGATTCTGTGGACGGAGTTAGTGGTGATGCTGCTGTGATCATGATGATGATGGTGTTGATGTTGTTTATAGTAATGATAGTGATAGCAGTAATGATGATAATAATGATGAAGTTAATAATAATGATAATAATGATGATGGTGAAAATGATAGTAACTATGACAAGGATAATACTAATGATGATAATAATGATAACAATAATGATAATGATATTTACAATAATGGTGATGATAAGGGCAATAATAATGATAATAACGATAACAAAAAAATAATAGTAATAATAATAATAACAAGACCAACAACAACAATAACAAAAAAGGGGTCCCCAAAAAAGCAAAATGTCTCAATCCGGAATTTTTTTTTGGACAAGGAATCTGAAACATGAAAGACATCCTCTTTTCTGTCGCTTTTTTTGCTTGTTTTCAGCAGCGACGATGATTAATTAAAAAAGACGGCAGGCGTGAAGGTATTATTATTCTCCTGAGCTCGCCAGACCTTCATGATGTTCCTGTTTATCTTTTAATTATCTACCCGATATTGAGGTCTAAATAATCTCCATTTCCCGTTTTCTGTTGCTCGCTTCACTCCGTTTTCTTTTTTTTTTATTCAGTACCCCTTTTTTCTATTTATGTATATATATATATATATATATATATATATATATATATATATATATATATATGTATGTATATATATATGTATATATATATTGGGGGTTTGTTATTTTCTTTTGTTTTATCTATTGTTGTCGTTATTATTTTCTTATTTATTGCATCTTCAAAATCATCAAGAGAGGATTTTATCAATGTGATTTTCTCTTGTTTTGTGAACAACACCGAAAATGTACAACAAAATAAAATCAATTGATAAGGAAACCGATAATTATAGCCATCACAGTGAATGACCAACAAGAGAAACAAAAAAGAGAATATAAATAAAAGAATACAAAAAAAGGCAAAAGAAGAACACAAAACACGGAGAGAGAGAGAGAAAGAGAAAAAAAGCATCTTTGGTGGATCTTTGTTTGGAATTTTCGCGCGCAAATGGCTTTTTCGCTCGACTGGTCCTCGGGCGTGAACAAACAAATGACTGACGATGAGGTCGGAGCGCCGGTGATCACAAGCGAGGCGCAGCGCAACACGTCCTTCTTTTCAAAAGTGTGAAGTAGAAAACGATTGCTTGTGTTGAAATCAATAACGATGCAGTGATCACGATTATTCTGCTGGAAAACTAGAGGAGGGGGAGTTAGCAGCTAATCACTTTGTCTTTGCAATAGCCAACCAATCTCTTATATTGGATGCCTTCTCTCCCCTCCTCTCCCCGGCCCCTCCTACCACCCTTTCCCTCCCCTCCCCTCCCTGTCTTCCACTTCCCTCCTTCTCCCATCCTCCTTCCCCCTCCCCCCCTTCCCACCCTCCTCCCCCTTCATGGAACCCTAATCACAGTGCATAAGAAGTTGACAGGCTGCACTGATAATAGACTTCATGCAGATCATTCAATCTTCCCCGCCGCGGAAGGGAAAATCTCGCGCGGGTCCGGAGTCGCTGTGGCTTTCCTGATTATTCCGGGCGCGACATGCAGGGCGGCGCGACGCCAGCGCTGCGGCGACCCTGGCGGAGGGCGCCGCGCTCCGGATATTTGCGCTTGTCGGATGCGCGGCTCAGGAGGGAAGCGGGTCTGTCTTTTTTGCAATAGATAAGTTTCTGTATATATGTGTATATATGTATGTATGTGTGTGTGTGTGTGTGTGTGTGTGTGTGTGTGTGTGTGTGTGTGTGTGTGTGTGTGTGTGTGTGTGTGTGTATATATATATACATATACATATACATATACATATATACATATACATATACCTAAATATGTATGTACATATACACGATACTTATATCTATATACAGTATAAGTGTAAAAATTCATACAAATTAATACATGCTTATATATACCTTCGTACAATCATACATAAATAAGTACATACATACAAACAAACTCACGTTTACACACAAGCACAATATCTGTCTATCCACATATTTATCTATCCGTATATATATTATCATATACAAATGTGTAATGTGTTTGTGTATATATATATGTATATATATATATATATATATATATATATATATATATATATATATATATATATATATATATGGAAAGCCTTCGCAAATCTCTCTGAACTGAACTGAACTGTTTGTATTTATGTGTGCATGTGTGTGTATGTGTGTGTGAGTGTTTGTGTGTATGTGTATGTGTGGGTGGGTGTGCTTGTGTATATGTAAGTATGTAAGAATATACACAAATGTACATTAGCTAACTAGAGTCACACAAAGAGTTACAAGACATAATTTGAACCGCATTCAAATCGCCGAATTAAAAGGAGGGAAAAGAGCGAACAATAATCACACTACAAATAGCTACAACTTCCAGTCATAACAGCAACAGTAGCAACACGCATACCTTCCCCTCCCTCCCTCCCTCCCCCATCCCCCATCTACTGTTTTCTCTCCCCTCCGCCACTCCCTCCCTCCCTCCCTCCCTTCCCCCATCTTCTCTTTTCTATTCCCTCCCTCCCTCCCTCCTCTACCCCATCCCCCTTCTTCTCTTGACTCTCCCCTCCTCCCCTTTCCCTTCATCAAGGCCTTCCCCTCTCCTTTCCTCTCCTCCCCCCTAAACACCTCCTCCCCACCCCCTCCTACACTCTCCATCCGCCCCCCTCCCTCCCTCCCCCCAACACACAGATCCGTACCTCACAAAGTACAAAGCTAATAAAACCGGACATTTTCCCTAATGGAAACCGCACATTAATGGAGCGAAGTCGTTTTCTTTTTTTTCATTTCTTTTCTTTTCTTTTCTTTTTTTATAGATATAATTATGAGTGGGAGAGGGGGAGGAGGAGGAGGGTTAAAGAGTAGGGGGTAGTGGGTGAAGGGGGAGGGATGTGGGAGGTAAAGGGGGGCGGGAGGTGAAGGGGGAGGGGAGTAGTGGGTGAAGGGGAAGGGTGAAGGAGGGAGTGGTGGGTGAAAGAGAGAGAAGATGGAGAGAGAGAGAGAAAGAGAAAGAAAAAGAGAGAGAAAGGAGGAGAGAGAGAGAAAGAGAAAGAAAAAGAGAGAGAAAGGAGGAGAGAGAGGGAAAGAAAAAGAGAGAGAAAGCGAAATATAGAAAACAAGAGAAACAAAGGAAGAAGAAAGCGTAACAGAAAGATAAAAATACAAAAAAGAGAAAGAAATAGAGAGAGAGAGAGAGAGAGAGAGAAGAGGAAGAGACATCGGCTGAGAGGAACTTCAAAAGCTAGAAATGCAGCAAGAACATTCCCCTCCCCCTCCCCCTCCCCCTCCCCTCACCCCTCGTACCGCCCCTCCTCACCCCGAAAGTGTCTCTTTTAGGACATCAAACTGTCGCAAACGCGGTTGTGTCTTGTTGTTGTAGTGAGCGGGAAGGAGACGAGTTTTTTCCCTTCCTTTCTCTCTCTCTCTCTTTCTCCCATTCTTTCGGTCTCTCTCTCTTTCTCCTATTCTGTCTTTTTCTCTCTCTCTCTCTTTCTCCTATTCTTTCTTTCTCTCTCTCTCTCTTTCTCCCTTCATCTCTCTCTCTTTCTTTCTCCCTCCATCTCTCTGTCTCTCTCTTTCCCTCACTTTTCTTTTTTTTTCATTATTTCTCTCTCTTTCTCTCCCCCTCCCCTCTCTCTCTCTCTCTATCTCCCTCTCTCTCAGATATAACAAGATTTTGGCCCCGCTGTTACGCCACAGACCTACATTACAAAGGCAGACACAATTGAATAATTACGTTCTTCCCCCCCACACACACACGATAATCACAATAGTAGAAATGCCACAAAACACTGACAACTGTTTTCTTCTGCATTTGTGTTTGTCCTGGACTATATTGATGGCGGTTAGTTATTTTAGTTATTTTCCTTTATTAAAAAGTCTAAGATAGTTCCCACACCGCAACTTTTTTTTG
>NW_028234404.1:21807996-21812996 GCF_977035675.1 Penaeus japonicus | reverse complement strand
GTGATGTCGTGATGTGCTGCTGTCATACTGCGATGCTGCCAATACTATGACGATAGTGCTATGCCTTTGTGATTTTGTGTCACTATGAAAAGTAGTACAAGAGGGAAGGTGGGTGGGGTGTGGCTTGGCAGGATGGGGTTGAGGGGGAGAGGGGGTAGGGGTGAGTTCACAGAGGTGGTGGAGGCAGAGGGACGGGAGGGGAGGAGAGGGGAGGAGAGGGGGGGAGCCTGTGGGAGGAGTGTGTGGGAAGACGGAAAGAGGGTTCGCGGGGATGCCATTTTGTAGAAGGGGAAGCATTATTGTTTTCGTCTTTCCCTTTCTGTGTGTCCTGTCGTGTGTGTACTTCATCTGTGCTCTTATTCCTATCTCTCTCTTTCTATCTCTCCCTGTCTATCCTTCTCTCCTTCCTTCCTCCCACCATCTCTCCCTATCTTTCCTTCTGTCCCTCTCTTCCTCTCCCTCCCTACCTCCCTATCCTTCCGTCCCTCTCTCCTTCCCTCCCTATCCTTCCCTCTCTCCTTCCCTCCCTATCCTTCTCTCTTTCTCTATCTCCCTCCCTCCTTCCCTCCATCTTCCCTCCCTCCCTTCCTTCCTTCATCCCTCCCTACCCCTCTTTCCCTCTCTCTCCTTCCTTCTCCCTCCCCCTCCTTCTCCCTCCATCTTCCCTCCTCTCTCCCTCTCACCATCTAACGCCATAAACAACCATAAAACAAACCCATTAAAATCAAGGAGGGCCTGAGGAGGGGAGTGAGGAGGGGAGAGGGGAGGGGGAGGAAAAAGGGAAAGAGGAGGCTGGAGGGGAAGGAGGGGAGGGGAGGAGGAGGAGGGTGGGAGGTCATCCCTTAACCGGACCCCCCGCGGCTCGGACCGGAAATGTTCATCTTCCGAAGTGAATTTTATTTGTGCGCGACGGCCGCCCCTTGTTGAACTCTTGACCGATTGTCTTATCAAGGCGGCGGTGGGGATTTTTGTTCGATGGTGGTCATGGTGATGGGGATGGTGATGTGGCGGCAACAGGGATGCTAGGCATTTTTGTTTTTATTGATGGTTGTGGTGGTTGGGGTGAGCTTGTAGATAGTGATTATAGTAGTGAAAAAAAACACGTTTTGTGAGCTAAAACGTACCATAATATATCTCTCTTTGTCTCTCTGTCTCTCTCTCTCTCTCTCTCTCTCTCTCTCTCTCTCTCTCTCTCTCTCTCTCTCTCTCTCTCTCTCTCTCTCTCTCTCTCCCCCCCTTCTCTCTCTCATTCCCCTCTTCTCCCCCTCTAGTAGTAACATCCGGTAAGCTGCAGGTGAGCTTCCTCTCGTCTTCCCTCTCTCCCCTCCCCTCTCCTCTCCCTTTTCCTCCCCTTCCTCCCTCCGCTTGTGTCAGGATGTTATCTTGGGAGGGGTGAACGCGGGGGGTGGGGGTGGAGGCAAGGGGGAGAAGGAGGAGGCGATATAATGATTATATTTTTATTATTATTGTTATTATTTTTGTTTTCTTATTCTTTTTCGTTGCAGTTCCTTCCCGCCATCATCTTTATTAGTGTGTCTATCTCTGATGTTATGTATCTTAACGGCTACATTTTTCTACTCTTTTTTTTATTTTCATTGCATTACGTAGCAGTCTGCTCTTCTTGTTACTAGTGTACGTATACATACATAAATACATAAACACACACATACACACACACACACACACTCACACACACACACAAACACACACACATCGGAATATCCTCTTTCTCTCTCTCTCTCTCTCTCTCTCTCTCTCTCTCTCTCTCTCTCTCTCTCTCTCTCTCTCTCTCTCTCTCTCTCTCTCTCTCTCTCTCTCTCTCTCTCCCCCCTCCCCGATTCAACACCAGTTCTCATAACCTTTGGGCGGTAGGTAGCCTGTTGGTTGAAAACGCAGCCTCTCCTCGCCTCCCCCTGCCTTCAGAATGGAGTTGGTTTCCTCAGTTAGGGAATCCAAGTCCTCTCTCTAAAGCGCCGGGGAGCTGCAACCTCTTTGGATCGTTTGTCTTTTGTTTACGACCGAAGCTAACCCTCTATGCTAACCCTACTCCGTCTAGCGCTTATACCTCGTACGACCGCTCACCTGTACGGATCTCCAGCCTCTCGCTTTGCTGGAGTGCATTAATTAGAGATATCCAGGAGTTAAGAGTGTGAAAACAGCGCCGCTCTTTGTGGCTCGAAGGTGAAATATGGACGAAGGCAGCTGGAAGTGTTTGTCGAAGGGAGCCGAGTCCGCGTGGCCGGTAATAGAGCCAATATTGGTCTGTAATTAGGCCGGTTCGTCGACCAATTAGGGTAGCAAGCCGTCTCTCCGCTCGCGTCATACAATATGCTGCCAACTGTACATAAACCGTGGGTAATTGCTGCTTCTATTTCTACTTGTGGAGCCCCTTTTGGAACGGTGTGTGTGTATGTGTGTGCGTTTGTGTGTGCGCTTGTGTTGGTCGGCTGGTGCAGGTGAATGCAGTCTGGGCTTGTCGACTCTCTATCTTTCTCTCTTTCTCTCTTTCCTTCTCGTTTTTTCTCTCGTTTCCTTTATTTTTTCGTATTTCGTCTGTTCTTTTGCTTTTGCTCTCTTACTTCCGTGATCTCTTTCTCTCTCTCTCTCTCTGTCTCTCTCTCTCTCTCTCTCTCTCTCTCTCTCTCTCTCTCTCTCTCTCTCTCTCTCTCTCTCTCTCTCTCTCTCTCTCTCTCTCTCTCTCTCTCTCTCTCTCTCTCTCTGTCCCTCTCTTTCTCCCTCTCTTTTCCCTCCCCTCTCTCTTTACATATCAACTTATCTCTTCTCTTTTCTGGTTTTCACCGTTATTCCCCATTTCTCGTTTTCCTTTCATATCCATCGACTTTTCACTGAAATATCTTACGAAACATAGAATAACACTAATAACAACTCTAATGACGTACGGTCGATACCGGGGAATCAACCAAGAGATAATTACTTAGATAAACTAATAATCATAAATACTTATAAAAACTAATGCAGAGAATAACGAATAAGACTGAAAACTATTGAATCATAGTGGATTATAAGATTCAAGGCGTTTAACACAGGCATCATGAATAAATGAATAAAGTGACAGATTAAAAATGATGGTTATAGGTAAATTGACATACAGATATGAGATAGATATTCACCCTATTAATGGATTATAGCCACTCATTAATAATAATTTTCAGTTTGTGTGTGTGTGTGTGTGTGTGTGTGTGTGTGTGTAGTCTCATTAATAACCCTTCTTTCACTTTCTCTCTCTCTCTGCCTCTCTTTTTATCTCTCTTTTCCTCTCTCTCCCCTCTTATCTTAACCTCATCGGTATCCTCCTTCCTTCCCACCTCCCTCTATCCATTCCTCCCTTCTCTCTCTCTCTCTCTCTCTCTCTCTCTCTCTCTCTCTCTCTCTCTCTCTCTCTCTCTCTCTCTCTCTCTCTCTCTCTTCCTCTCTTTCTCCCTCTCCCTATCTTCCTTCTCTCTTCCTTCCTAACTCCTCTCTTCCTACCCCCGCTCCTCCAACCCCTCCCCCTCCTCCTCCCTCTTCCCCCTCCTTCACCCAGTATAACTCCCATCCTTCACCCCCCCTCTCCCCTCCCACCCGACCCATCCTACCCACACCTGAATCCTCCCCCCACACCCTCTTCCCAACATCACCCCCCCCCCTACCTTTAAAAAAAAGAAGTAAAAAAACACACAAAAAAAGGGGGGGGGGGGCTGCAGCATTTAGAAATTCAATTAACTTAGAGCGGGAGTGAAAGCTTATATAGTCTTCAAACATGCGCCTTTGATACTTCCAGCGTGACACTCAAACACACGGCCAGATTTCGTTTTCTTAATCTGTGAAAGATAACGAGATTTCCATCTATTTTTTTCTCTCTCTATCTATCTTTCTTTCTCCTCCTTTTCTTTATCTTTCAATTGAGGGGGAGGGGATATTGCAATGACATCAATAATGGCGATGATAACAACAACAATGACAATAGTAATAATGATAACAATTATGATGATGATAATGATAATGCTAATAAGAAAATTAGGATAGTAATGATTACGCCTATGATAATAATGATAATGAAAATAATTATATTCATGATAATGATAACAGAATGATAATTATATCAATAATGATACTGACGATAATAATACTAATGATGGTGATACTAATAGTAACAGTAATTTTAATAATAAGGATAATGATGATGATAGATAGGATCATGGTAAGAATCATCATGATTATCATAATGATAATGATTATGATAATGAAAACATTTGTAATGACTATAACAAATCCATTTTCTTCTTCTCTCTGCCCTTTCTCCTTTTGCTCTCTCCCACCTCCTCCTCCTCCTCCTCTTACACTTCCAACCCTTCCCTTCCCCACCCCCACCCCTCAACCCTCCTCTCCCCTTCCCCCCTCCCCCCCTTTCCTTTACAGTCCTGTTCGCCGTAGTAATTATGTTTACACCCTCCGCCTCTTGCCGTGCCCGAGCAAATTTTCCAATTGTCGTAACAACCTCCCGGTAATTTCGGTCTCCAATTGATTTTTCCATCTTTTTTCCATTAGGGGCCGATCTTCGGAAGCCTCTCTTCTGGAAGCCTCCTCCTCTTCTTCCTGCTCTTCAGCTTCTTCTTTCTCTTATCATTATTCTTATTGGTTTGCTTTATTTTCTCCTTCTTCTTCTTCTTCATCTTCTTCTTCCGCTTCCTGCCCCTTCTCATACTCTTCCTCGTCCTCTTCCTCCTCTTCTTCCTCCTTCTTCTCCTCTCCCTCCTCTTCTTACTGTCCTTCCTCCTCTTCCTCTCCCTCCTCTTCCTCTTCCTCTTCCTCCTCCTCCTTTCCCTCCTTTTCCTCCTCCTCCTCCTCTTCCTCTTCCCCCTCCTCTCCCTCCTCCTCTTCCTCTTCTTCCTCCTCCTTCTCCTCTCCCTCCTCTCCTTCCCCCTCCTCTTCTTACTCTCCCTCCTCCTCTTCCTCTCCCACTCCCTCCTCTTCCTCTTCTGATTATTCCTCCTCCACCT
>NW_028234404.1:21797996-21800496 GCF_977035675.1 Penaeus japonicus | reverse complement strand
TCGAGAAATTAAAACATGTGGATAGGGCTTTCTTGGTTTATTTCCATTTCTGTTTTTTCTTTTATTTTTTTATTTTTCTTTTTAAGTCTCTCCTTCTGTGTTATTGTTTTTATTTTCACCATTTTTTTCTGATTTTGCGATTTTTCTTTTCTCTTTTTGTTCGACCTTTCTTAATCTCTCTCTCTCTCTTTCTCTCTCTCTCTCTCTCTCTCTCTCTCTCTCTCTCTCTCTCTCTCTCTCTCTCTCTCTCTCTCTCTCTCTCTCTCTCTCTCTCTCTCTCTCTCTCTCTCTCTCTCTACCTATCCACTTCCTTTAATCTCTTCTTCGCTGCTTCTCCCATTTTTTCCCATATCCTTCCCTTTGCTTTCTCAACCCCCGCCCCATCTCCCAGGCCCCCATTCCAGCCCTTGCCCCACCTCTCTCCCTCTTCATTTCTCCTCCTCTCCTTCTATCCCCCTCTCTCCTTCTCCTTCTCTTGCCCTTTCCTTCTATCCCTCCTCTCCTCCCCCCCGCTCTCTCTCCCTCTCCCCTTCTCCCTCTATCTCCCTCTGCCCTTCTCCTTTTCTTGCGTTTTCCGTCTCTCCCTCTTCTCATCTCTCCCTCTCTCCCTTTTATCCTCTTCCTCTCTACCTCTTTCCTTCTCTATCCCTCTACCATTCTCTCTCTCTCCCCCTACCCTTCTCCCTCTCTCCCCCTACCCTTCTCCCTCTCTCCCCCTACCCTTCTCCCTTTCTACTCCTACCCTTCTCCCTCTCTCCCTTTATCATCCTCTCCCCCTCTCCCTCTTTCTCCCCCTCTCCCTCTCTCTCTTCCTCTCCCCCTTTTTCCCTCTATCCCTCTCTCCCCCCTCTCCCTCTCTCCCTCTTTCTCCCCCTCTCCCCCTTTCTCCCTCTATCCCTCTCCCCCTCCTCCCTACCCACACGAAGCCGTTTACATAACTTAAACAAACTCACAATTTTCAACGTTACCAATTTCGCAGTTTCACTTGTCACCTTCCCTTCTTTATTGACGCGTTTCTGGATGTTCGCTCTTTTCTGTGTTGTCTTTTCTGTTGTTGTTGCTTTTTTCTTCTTCTTTCAGTTTTTTGTTGTTTTTTTGTTATCTAACTTTTTGTTTTGTTGTTATCCTTGTTTTTTCCCTTTCGTCTTCTTTTTTCTCTCTTTTTTTTCTTTTCTTGTTCTGTTTCGTCTTTTTTCATTTTTTCTATCTATTTCTTCTTCTCCTTCTCCCTCTTCTTACTGTTATGGTTACCATTACCATTATGTCGCTTCTTCTTCCTCCTCCTCCTCCTGCTCTTCTTCCTCTTCTTTTTTTTCCTTTTAATCTTTCTCCTTTTCTTCCTCTTCATCTTTTTAGTACTTTTCTCTTCCGTTTTTCTTTTGTAACGGAATGTATGTTATCGTTGTTATTGTTATTTTTGTTATTGTCGCCATTTTTGTTGTTTTTGCTATTATTGTTGTTGTGTCTGATCATATTTTTGTTGTTGTCGATTCTGTCGTTCTCTGTTTTTGTTGTAGTTGTTATTGGTGTTGTTGTGTTATCCTGAATAAAATTTCTATTTTGGTTTTCTATTAACAAGGAGCGCGTGCCCATACACGTTCACTTGTACATCCGTATGCAAATCAGCTTTCGAAATTGATTATTTCCAGCACTCGTTAACAGAGTTTTTTAATGTAAGGGTCTACTTGACTCGACTCTTTTCCCTGCATGTGCGTGCGTGTGTGTGTGTATCTATCTGTGTGTGTGTGTCTGTGTGTGTGTCTGTGTTTGTCTTCGTGTGTGTATATATATATATGCATATATATATATATATATATATATATATATATATATATATATATATATATATATATGCATATATATATATATATATATATATATATACATATATATATATATATATATATATATATATGTCTATTAATATATGCATATATGCATATATACAGACACCCATCCATACATATACTTATAATGCCCCCAAATTAAAAAGAGCAAGGTAAAAAAAAAAAAAAAAAAAAAGCTGCAGAGGAGGAATTTGTTGGGGCTTCTGGGATGGGCCGGGGAGAGAGAGTGAGAGAGAGAGATGGGGAGGTGGGGAAGGGAAGGGAAGGGGGAGAGGGAGGGAGGGGGACACGGAGGCAGGAGAAGCAAAAGCTGTCAATCAAAACGAAATCAGCAAATTTTACCCGCCAGTGACTCTTTTCCGGGCTCCCTACTTGGGCTCGAGGAACAAGGCTCGGCGGGCTAGGACTCCAGCAATCGGAAATGCTCGGGCCGCTAGCTCCCTTTGGCCTGGCGCTGCTCCTTCACAGTCCGCTTTACCCCTAATTGGGCATTTAGGAAGGAATACTCATCAGAGTAATAGTTCTTCAAGCAGCGAGCGGGCCCCCTTGTCCTCCCCCCCCTCCTCCTACTTCCGCCTAGCCCCTCTCCTCCGCCGCTACTCCCCCCTTCCTGCTCCGCCGCCGCCCCACGAACGCAACCCCCCCACTCTGCC
>NW_028234404.1:21787996-21792996 GCF_977035675.1 Penaeus japonicus | reverse complement strand
CTCGGCGTGCCCTCGCATCGACTCGCGCTGACTCAGGAAGGAAGATGTACAGAGGTTGGTGCAAATTCTGAGTCGCGGTACTGGGACTCAAGATGGATTCCGTTTGTTGTTGTTGATGTTGTTTGTTTTTGTCATTGCATTATCATTTTGCAAAATTAATCACTCTTTTTTTTTAAACTGACCACGTAACTCAGAGATGACTTCCTTGACTTACCAAGTGGGCCGAAAACAAATTACATATAGAAATATTTCCTCTCTGTGTGAAGAAAAAATAAATTAATAAATAAGATTCTGCGAAAGTATATAGACAAATAAACAAACACAAAATCAATCACTTACTAAGTGGGCCGTAAACAAAGCACATATAGAAAGATTTCCCTTCAATGTGAAGAAAAAAGAAATTGATAAATGTGATTCTGCGAAAGTATATAGACAAATAAACAAACACAAAACCAATAAAAAATACTCCTACACTTATTCATACACTAAAACGAGTCGAAAGAACACGCATTATAATTTCTTTCTGTCTCCCTTCCTCCTCCTCTTCCTCCTCCCATTCTTCTTCTTCCTCCTCCTCCGTCCTCGGTCTGCCTTTCTCCTCCTCCTCCTCCTCCTCCTCTGGCCTCCGTCTCCCTTTCTCCTCCTCCTCCTCCTCCTCTTCTTCTTCCTCTTCCTTTCCCGGTCTCTGTCTCCCCGCCTCCCTTCCTCCTCTTTTTTCTCCTCTTCCGTCTCCCTTCCTCCTCCTCCTATTCCTCCACCACCGTCCTCCCGCCTCCCTTCCTCGTCCTTCTCACCCTCTTCCGCCTCCTCTTCCTCCTCCTCCTCCTCCTCCTCCTGCTCCTCGGCGACGCCAAGCTTCCTCTGCAAGTTTGTCCTCCGGTGGTCGGATCTGCGCTCGGAGGAAATGCAACTTCCAGGTGCCATCAGGAAGGAGCCGAGCGATGCAATCTCGCTCTTGCTTTTGCAACATCGTTATTAGTGTTGTCTGGTTTATAAATCGTGTCAGCTTGTTTATCATGAACATTATTATCACTATTATTATTACCGTTGTTGATATTATTGTTATTTTCTTTACTCTTATTGTTAACATCATTATTACTATTATCATTATTAATGCTATCTTCATTATAATCATCCTTATTACTTTCATTATGATTTTATTCATTACCATTATTACTACCATCATTATCATCAATATTTTTTTCTAAGTCCCTGTTACCTATTGCATCTTTCTATCCCTGTATTTCCCTTTGTCCATTCCCTTCCTTTCCCTCCCAGCTTCTCCATCCTTTCTCCTCCTCCTCCTCCTCCTCCTCCTCCTTCCCTCTCCATCCTCCTCCCCCTCTTTTTCCCACTCTTTCTTCCATCCTCCCCCGTGTTTCCTTCTCTCTCCCTCTTCTTCCCTCTTCCTCTCGCCCTTCACCTCCCTCTTTCCCTCTCTTTACTCCTATCCCTCTTCTTCCCTCTTCCTCTCGCCCTCCACCTCCCTCCTTCCCTCTCCCTCCCTCCTGTGGGCGTACGTGGGTGCACGCGAGGGCGACGCCGAAGCGATGCCACGCTCCATCAGCATCCGAAGGGGCGTGGACGGCGAAGAGGCAGCTCGAGAGAGAGGGAGAAGAGAGAGAGAGAGAGAGAGAGGGAGGGAGGGAGGGGATAAGGAGAGAAAGAGGTAGAGAGAGAGAGGGGGGGAGGGAGGGGATAAGGAGGGAAAGAAGTAGAGAGAGAGAGAGGAAGGGAATAAGGAGAGAAAGAGGTAGAGGGAGGGGGAGTGAGGGAAGGGAGGGAAGAGAGGGAGAGAGGGAAGAGAGGGAGGAAGGGAAAAAGGTACAGAGGGATAGGGGGGAAGAGGGAGAGAGGGAGGGGAGGGTAGAGGGAAGGAGGGAAAGAAGTAGACAGAGAGAGAAAGAGAGAGAGAAAAAAAGAAGCCACTTTGGATTGAATCACATGGCCTCTACGATTAGGTTCCACCAAAGGTCATTTCACTGTTCGAAAGACACAAGTGGATGAGCCTTTTTGACGGACTCTGACAAGTTTGAAGTTCAATATGAATAGTTGAATAGCTATAGATACACAGATAAATCTATCTATCTATCTATCTATCTATCTATTTATATATATATACACACACATACACACATATGTATATACATACATGCATACATACATACATACATACATACATACATACATACATACATACATACATACATAAATATATATATATATATATATATATATATATATATATATATATATATATATATATATGTATATATATATACATATATATATACAGACCATTTATCTATTCACCTATTCACATTGAACTTCAAAGCTGCGAGAGTTCGTCAATAAGTATACATAAATATATATATACATAAATATGTATGTATGTATAGATAGATAGATAGATAGATAGATACACACTCAGTGTGTATGTGTATGTGTTTGTATATATATATATATATATATATATATATATATATATATATATATATATATATATATATATATACATATATATATATATATATATATATATGTGTATATGTTGTGTGTGTGTGTGTGTGTGTGTGTGTGTGTGTGTGTGTGTGTGTGTGTGTGTGTGTGTGTGTGTGTGTGTGTGTGTGTGTGTGTGTGTGTGTGTGTGTTGTGTGTATATATATATATATATATATATATATATATATATATATATATATATATATATATATGTATATATAATATGTGTGTGTGTAGTGTGTGTGTGTGTGTGTGTGGTGTTGTGTGTAGTGTGTGTGTGTGATATATATATATATATATATATATATATATATATATATATATATATATATATATATATGTATGTATGTGTGTGTGTGTGTGTGTGTGTGTGTGTGTGTATTATAAAAAGGCTCATGCAACCCCCACCACTCCCCTGCTAGTCTTCCCCCTCCCCCCTACTCCTCCCTCCACAATCCCCCACCAGCTTGCTCTTTTCCTTCCCCCTCCTTCTGTCCTACCCTCATCTCCTCCTCCCTCTACCCTCCCCCTCTCTCCCCTTCCCTCACCCTCTTCCCCTCCTTCACCCCCTCCTTTTCCCCTCCTCCTCCTCCTCCCCACCCCCACAATTCTCTCTTCGAAACCCTAATTGGTGGCTCTAATTAAAGCGTGTCTCACCTCCCCCCTCCCTCCCTCCCTCCCTCCCTCCCTCCCTTCCTTCCTCTCCCTCTCCTTCCCCCCAACCCCACCCCTTGTGCTCGCTCGCCCTCAGCCGCCCTGCTTAAGGATCGTTCACGAGAAAAGAGCCCGATTTAGTAATTGCCAATAATAAACACAGAACATCTCGGACTGTAGGATGAAGAGGAGGAGGAGGAGGAGGAGGAGGAGGAGGAGGAGGAGGAGGAGGGTGGGGTAGGGTGGGGTGGGGTGGAATGGGGGGTGAGGGAAGAGGAGAGTAAGCAGACTACCAGGACGGGCGCGGGAAGGAGAGGAGAGGAGGAAGATGGGGAGGGGGAGATAGGTCGAACTAAGAAAAGGCAGGGAAAAGAGGAAGAGGAGGAGGAGGAGGAGGAACAAGAGGAGTAGGAATAAGAGGAAGAGGAGGAGAGGGGGTGAATTAGGAAAGGGCTGGAAAAAGAG
Source organism: Penaeus japonicus (assembly GCF_977035675.1). NCBI lineage: Eukaryota > Metazoa > Arthropoda > Malacostraca > Decapoda > Penaeidae > Penaeus > Penaeus japonicus. The sequence goes on along the minus strand of NW_028234404.1, from coordinate 21,789,375 downwards.
GAGGAAGAGATGGGAGAGGAGGAGTAGAAAGAAGAATCCGAAAAGAAGAAGAAAAATATGCATAGATGAGAAAGAAGGGGACAAGGATAAGATGATGATGAGGAGGAGGAAGTGGAGTAAAAGAAAAACAAGAATAATAATAAAAGAAGAAGAAATAGAAGGAAAGAAATAGAAGAAGGAAAAGAAAAAGCAGCAGCAGAAGAAGAAGAAGAAGAAGAAAAAGAAGAAGAATATAAGGAGATAGAGTAATAAGAGAAAGACAGGGCCAAGGAAGTGGCATCTATGGTGAGAGATGAGGTCTGGCCTTTGGGGAGATGAGAAGAAACGGTTAATGAGAGCGAGATATAAGGATGAGGAAGAGATAACAGTCGAAAGAGAGAGGGGAGAAAATAGTAGATAAAGAGGGCGGAAGAAAAAGAGGGGAGATAGAGAGTACTGCTCTTGAGTACTTACTTTCTCCTCCCCTTCTCTCCTCCCTCCTCCCTTTTCTTCCCCCCTCTTCCTCCTCCCTCTCCCCTCTTCCTCACCCCTCCATCCCTCTTCCTCCTCCCTCAATCCTCTCCCCTCTTCACCCTCCATCCGTCTTCCACCTTCCTCCTCCCTCTTCCCTCCGTCCCTCTTACTACTCCTCGCCTCCCCCCCCCCTCATCCCCCCGACTCTCTCTAACCCTCGGCCCTCAAGTCGACGTTTTGGCCGGAGTTTAAGAATTCCGAGGATGACCCTCAAGCCACATTGGAATTTCTTTTGAACTGAGTCTCTCTTAACGCATTTTTTATACTACAATCGGATAGATGTTCTGCCGTCGATTGGGTGAACAGAAGCTCTCTTTCTCTCTCTCGCTTTCTCTCTCTCTACCTCTCTCTCTCTCTCTCTCTCTTTCCTTCTTTCTTTCTCCCTCCCCCTCTTTTTCCCTCTCTCTCACCTCTTCTTTCTATCTTTCTCTTTCTTTTTTCCCCTCCCCTCTCTCTTTTTTTCTCTCTTTTCCTCTCTCTGTCTATCTATCTATCTCTAGTAAGAGACGTGAGAGTAGGAGGGTAGAATAAGCAAAAGCATACAGAGAGAGAGAGAGAGAGAGGGGGGGGGGCAAGAGAGAGAAAGAGATAGATAGATAGATAGATAGATAGATAGATAGATAGATAGATAGATAGATAGATAGATAGAGAGAGAGAGAGAGAGAGAGAGAGAGAGAGAGCAACAACAACAAAAAACACGGTTATCGATCTGCTGCACTTTAAACCACCAAGGGTTCATCTCACAACAGAACCACAACAAGAGATCAAATCCTTGAACCATTTACGAAGAGATGAAAAGTAAAAAGAATTAATCCTCTCTTCTTTCATTTTCCTTTACTCTCTCCCTTTTCTCCTTTCCTTCCTAT
>NW_028234404.1:21775496-21782996 GCF_977035675.1 Penaeus japonicus | reverse complement strand
CTCTGCTAGACGTTAGGTAAGGTTTGAGTCATGGAGTACCTGTCTAGGTATAGTATATTCTGCAATAATCCATCACCTGTCTAGATTGGCTCATTGAGTTGCATCTAATTATCAGTAACAATAATAATGATAGTGAGAAAGGTAATAACAATAATGATGATGTTGAGATGAATATTACTATTGTCTTTACAATTAGCACGGATAATTCACCGATAAATACAATGTTGATGATTAATTTTACTACTATGATATCACTGTAATTACTCTTTTTGTTCATTGTAATACCCGTTTCTATTTTTTTAACGAAATAATGCAGTACACGGATTTATCGTCGTTATTTTTATCTATCTGTATTATTAGCGTCTTATTTGAGTTTACGGACCTGAAGATATATAATTATATTATAATCACAAACATGTAATGCATTCAGTTATATATTACTTACCTGAAAATCTATATTTTCTTGCCATTATAATCGCTTACATTTACCGAATCATCTACAATCATCTGCAAATCTCCATATTCATGTAGGAATCGACTGTTATCACTGCCAATCGCCTACAATCGCTCCCACTCACTTAATTTCACAATCACACCCAAATCACTTATAAATACTTACAGCTACCTACAAATCACATATATCACTTAAAATCGCCTACAAAAAATACAATCACCCGCAAATTACCTAAGTCAGTGCACAAATCACCTGACAATCACTTACAATCGCCTACAATCGCTTCCAGAGCCGCCGACATTACCATCGGCCTCTCCCTCATTATCTCTGCAGCGCCATCTTGCTCCCTTGATTATGTACTTTTCCCGTTAATTAGGGTAAAGGTTTTGAGGTAATTAAACCCCCCCCACCCCCACCCCTGTTAAGCCCCTACCCATCTCCCCCTCCCGACCCTACGCAATGAGATCAACTGCTTCCCCCCCTGCCCTCCCCCTCCCAACCCCCTCCCTCTCTCCCTCCCTTCCCACCACCCCCTTCGTTCATTCCACCCCCTCCCTCATTTTCCCACTCCCTATCCTCCCTCCCACCCCACCCCTCCTCCTCCCCCGGTGCCTCGGTGTAATTAACTAAAATTTACACATTGTCTCTTTCATTGCGCTAATTTCCACGGGTTCTTAAATGTCTTGGAAGAAAAGGAGGGGGAAAAATCGGCCTCCTTCTCGGTCTTAATTGGAGTTCTTAAGGAATGCAGTGCGATTAATTAATGTTAATGAGGTGTGTGTGCCTGTGTGTGTGTCTGTGTGCGCGTGGAAAAGAGGACGGGAGAGGGGAGGGGGGAGGGGAAGAGGGGTTGAGAGGGGGATGTGTTAATTGAGATATAAACACACAGTGTAAGTGTGTGTTGCTTCCCTTGGTGTGGCGTTTAAGTTTATCTTTCTCCGTCTCTCTCTTTCTCTCACTCTCTCTATCTCTCTCTGCCCCCTCTCTCTCTCTATCTCTTTCTCTATCTATCTATATCTGCCTCCCTCTCTCTCTCTCTCTATCTCTCTCTCTATTTATCTATCTCTGCCTCTTTCTCTATCTATCTTTCGCTCTCTCACTTTCTCTCTCTTTCTTTCTCTTTGGTACTTTCACTAATTTTGTTTGCTTTTCCCTTTGTTTTTCTAATTCGAGCCATCTCATTCTGTATAGATTTTCTCACCTTTTTTCTTTTGTATTTTTGTATTTTTACCGCATGGATTTCACTTAGAATATGGAAAGCAAGAGAGAGAGAGAGAGAGAGAGAGAGAGAGAGAGAGAGAGAGAGAGAGAGAGAGAGAGTAATCGAAACAGTATATAGTGAGAAAGATGTTGTATCTATGAACAGAGTTCATAGCGACAAATGTAGGGGAAAGGTATGAATGAGACTGAATATCTAAACACGCAAGAGATGTAAATACATCTCTTGCGTGTTTAGATATTCAGTCTCATTTATACTTTTATATTTTATGTGTTGTCTCTAACCTCGCTGGCAGATGCACAACTAAACCATGATATAAGGTAGAAGGCAAGTAGGCTCTAACACCTAGAAACCGATTCATAGTCAAATCTGCAACCAAGATTCAAAGCCTCAATACTATATCCGAGTGTCGTGTACCCCAGAGTTTCCCCTTGTGTACCCCCAGAGTACGTGTACCCCATGCTGAGAATTACCACCAAGCTTATTTCACGAAGATGCTAACATTGATAACAATTATGTTTTTTTGTTATTTGTCGTTATTTAGTGACAACAATGCTCATGATAATGATTATCTTCAGTATAATATTGGTAACGATAACCATGGCCGTTGTTATATAATGCTTGTGACGGAGTAACAGTTCTACCTATAATGGTGATATGTTTATGTGCTTGAGATAGGATTAATATTGATAATACTAATGTCAATGGATGTGGCAATAAAAAGCAATTATGGTAAAACTACTCTTAAAGTTAGCAATAATATCACCCGGTAATATCACAAAGTATTATTCGTTCCGGATCATAAACCCAGCCGCATTTTCCCTCTAATAACCATCTATTTACACGAGGCAATACATTTGTTTCATAAAGTTAACAAATACTTTATGTCTATTTAGGAATGGGTGTTTTAGTATGTTCTTGATATGTATGACGAAAATGTTTTTGTTTTTGAATGTTTTTGAATGTTTTTGGAAATCTCTTTTGTGTAGATTTATACCTCTGTGTTGAAGCGAAAATTTTGCTGCTCTTTTGAAAGTCGTTTTACTTTTTGTTGTTTTCGTAGTCTTTTGTCTCTCTCTAAGTCTATCTATGCACTTATTTATCTGTCTGTCTGTCTCTCTCTCTCTCTCTCTCTCTCTCTCTCTCTCTCTCTCTCTCTCTCTCTCTCTCTCTCTCTCTCTCTCTCTCTCTCTCTCTCTCTCTCCTTTTTTTCTTTCTTTTTCCCGCCTCTCCCCCCTTTCACCCCCACACTCACCCTCCCCCCTCCCCCTGTCCCCCCGCTTCCCTGCCCACGAATCCCCCGCAATTGACTCACGCGCGGAGGAGCGGGCGTGAAAGTGTGATTAGGATTCGGGATTGGTCCCATGGGCGCGCACGCGATGCATTTTACATCTTAGGCTCTTAGGACGGTCGTCTAGGGAGCTTCCCCCCACCCTTCCATCCCCCACCCCACCTCTCTCCCTACCCCACCGCCTTTAAACCCCTTGCCCTCACCTACCTCTCTTACCTCTCCTCCATACCCCCCCCCACCCATCCATACCTCTACCCACCCTTACCCCCATACCCCACACCCAAGCCCGACCCCCCTTCCCCCTCCACCTGAACACCTCGCTTACACTCCCTGTTACGTGGTTCTTAACGCCGGCGTCTGCTCTCCCAGGGGGTGTGTTATGACCTCTCGCAACCCAGCCAACGAATTTCTGTTGCTTCTCCTGAGGCTTCCCCTCCCTTCCCCTTCCCTCCTCTCTTCCTCCCCTCCCCTCTACCTCCTCCTACTCCTGCTGCTCCTGCTTCTGCTGCTGGTTCTCCTACTACCTGCTACTGCTGATTTTTTTTTTTTTTTGTGTTCTTAATCTTTTTTCTTATTTTTTATCTTCTGTTTTCTCTTATTTTTCATCTGTTGTTCCTTGTTTGGTCACTTCTCTTCCTTCATCCTTCTTCTCTCCTCCCTCTTCTTTTCTTTATGCTCTTTCTACGCTTCTTTCTTCTCTAACTCGTCTTCTTTCTCCTCCCTTTTCCTTTCATTTTCTGCTTGGCCCTGGTTATACTCCTCCTCCTCATTTTCTTCTTCCTCATTTTCCTTCTCATTAACCTTTCTTTTCCTACGTCTTTCGCTTAATCTCTCATCCTGCTTCTGACACTAATCGTCATACTCTCTCTCTCTCTCTCTCTCTCTCTCTCTCTCTCTCTCTCTATCTATCTATCTATCTATCTCTCTCTCTCTCTCACTTTTTTTCTCTCTCTCCCACACTCACAAAATAGCAATGGCAACAACAGAAGAAAGGGGAAGAGGCGAAGAAAGCCACGCGTACAAGGAGGGTGCCAGGAAAGGGTGCCTGACAAGCGAGTCTAAGATGGCACAGATCAGCCGTGTCTCTCAAGAGTGTCATTTTAAAGGGGAGAGGAAGTGGAGGAAGAAGGGAAGAGGGAAGGATAGGAAGGGATTGAGTAGGGAGGGCAGGAGAGAGAGAGAAAGGAAGGAGGGGAGGGAGGGAAGGATAGGAAAGGAATGAATAGGTAGGGTAGGAGAGAGATAAGGAAGAAAGGAGGGAGGGAAGGAGAGAAAGAGAGAGAGAAAGAATGGAGGAAGGGAAGGAGGAGGGACGGAAAGAGAGAGAGAAGGAGGAAGGGAGGGAGGAAGAAGGAGGAAGAGGAAACGGGAATGGAAGGAGAGAGAGACCAAATAATAAGAAAAAAAGAAGTAAAAGAGGAAGGATTGAGGAAGAGAGAAAGAAAAGAGTGAATGAATGAAGGAAAAGGTGAGACAAGGTGGAAAATAATGTGTGGCGAAGAGAAAATGGAAATAAAAGTTTTAAGAAATTAAATCAATCATAAACAAAATAAATATCTCCCAAAACGCTTGATAATCGACAAACAAAAAAGGAAAGAAAAAATAAAAACAGAATAACAAGAATAAACACTCAAACTCACCTTACACAAACAACATCTTTACTTTCTGCAACCGAACCGCGAAAAATACCCCCCCCCCCCTCTTTCGTACGTTCGCAAGCAGCATTATGTCATGTGTTTTTTTCCTCTGTATCATTTCCAATTTCCTCTCACAAAGGACGCTGCTCCTTCAGACGGCAATAAGTGATGCCCTTTGACACGTTTTAAGATGGGGAGTGTGTCTGCAGGAAGATAGAGAGAGAGAAGGAGTGAGGGAGATAGTGGGTGAGAGAGAGAGAGAGAGAGAGAGAGAGAGAGAGAGAGAGAGAGAGAGAGAGAGAGAGAGAGAGAGAGAGAGAGAGAGAGAGAGAGAGAGAGAGAGAGAGAGAGAGAGAGAGAGAGAGATTAGTTTGTACATTGAATGATAAATTGGTAAATTGGGCAGGTGGGCATATACACATATATATACATAGATATAGTACACTGTAAATAGATAGATATGCAGACAGAGAGATAGAAACACAAAGAAAATCAAGGAACAGGGCATGACGGTAGACGGGAGGCAAAGCAACATTGGCGCGTTGGCTTAAGAGATCATGAAGAGTCATGAGCTCCGAGGTCACTCCGTCTCCCTCCGTTTCCCCAATTCCCTCTTTCATCTCATTTCGTCTTCTCCTTTCTCTCTGTCTCTCACTCTCTCTTGCTCTCTTTCTTTCTCCCCCCCCCCCCTCTCTCTCTCTCTGTTATTTTTTCTATCTGTCTTTCTTTCTCTCTCTCTTTCTTTCTCTCTCTCTCTCTCTCCCTCTCTCCTTTCATTCCCATTTCTTCCCAATTCTTCACACTTCCACCCTTCCCCGCCGCCCGTCTTGGCCTATCTTATTTACATATCTCTTCTTCGGTCCTGCATTTTGGCTGCTGCCCCCCCCCCCTCCATCCCCTGTTCCCCCCCCCCCGCCCCATGTTTCCTCCTCCTCTCTCCCCCTGCCTCCTGACTCCCGCTCCTCTCCTCCTCCCTCTCCCCTGCCCCCTCCCCCCCGAAAATGTAGTTTAAACTTTTAGAGTATAAATGACCCCCCGAAGTACATTCTCAAAAACCAACTACCCCACAAAGCGCGCGCGGCCGCCATCAGCGCCGCGCCCCCGGGGACTCGCTCCCGGCCATTCCGCCTCGCGACGCGGCCGGGTCGTGGCGGGAATGGGCCGGCGGGAGCACCCGGGGCGCCATAACCGCCTCGCCGCCGCGCCATTCGGCATCTCCGCGCCACCTGCCTGATGGCGCTAAGGGCGCGGTGCCTCACCCCCTCCCTACCCTCTTCTGCTCTGCCCCGCCCCCACTCTCTCCCCCTCCCCCCTCTCTTACCTTCTCCCCCTCTCCTTCCCTCCTTCTCACTCCCCTGCCCCGACCACAGCCACTTCTGAACCCCCCACCCTTCCCCTCGCCTTCCCTCCCTTCCACAGGTGCAGCGCCACTCGGCCATCGCACGCCCCGCGGCCCCTGGGCTCCTCCCCTGTGGCCCCCTTTTCCCCTGAGGGTTGCATTGTGCCTGTGGAAATTGCGTATGTGCCATTCCCGATGCCTGAGAACGCGCGTATATAATACCGTATATTCTGTATATGCACACACACACACACACACACACACACACACAAGCACACACACTGTATCACATATAAAGTCAATTACAACCATTACCAAACCATATTTAAAATGAACGACGATTATGGACCTCAAAACATGTAATATATATATATATATATATATATATATATATATATATATATATATATATATATATATATTATCACAATATCATTTATTATCATTATCATTACCCCCCCTTCAAGATAATCAAATCAAACTAACATGTCAATCAATGAAAATACAAGCAACTTCCCCTAATTATCACCCCTTCTTCGATATTCCTCTATTTATCATTTTTCTCTCTCTCTTGTAGGTCTGGACTCGTCAGATTCCATGAGCAAACCTTACGACGGACAAAACATCAGTCTTGGCAAAAAGAAAAAGAAGAAACGGAGACATAGGTAAGTGTGATGGTGATTGTGGTTGTAGTGATGATGATGATGATGGTGATGATAGTGGACTGGAATAATGCTGATGAAAAAGATGGTGAGAATAGGATGGTTATCATGGTTATGACGATGATAATAGAGTTGGTAAGAGTTAATTTTTTTTTATTGTTATCATAATTAATTTCATTATTATGAATATTACCTTCATCATTATTAAGTATTGTTATCGCCATTCTTATTATCTTTACTATCTTAGTATTTTTCATTATTTTTTCGGTGTCAATGATTTTAATAATAATATCAATAATGTCCAAATTTGGTTTGTTGTTGCCACCATCATCATAATTTTCATTGTAGATATTGTTGTTATCTTTCTTGTCATCATTCTTATCATCACTATCATCATCACATTATTGTAATTCTTATCATTCTCATCATTATTATTATTATGGTCATTCATCATTTTCCTCACATCTTTACCAGTACTATTATCATCATCATCATCTCATCATTGCCATTACTATAATCCATATTACCATCATCATCCTTATTATCAACATGATCATTATTGATCGTATTGCAGCAGATCTACGTCTCATAATCATCTCACTGATTCTCTTGCAATCTCACCATTAACACTCTCTTATCAATATCAACTTCGCAATATTTCTAGTTACCATTTCCACACAGCCATTACGTAAACAGTGACTATGAACTGACAAGATACGCTGCCCTGAATAGACTCCTACTGATGATACGAAATGCGCAGTGAATTTTATTTTAGTTTACGTTAGAAAAGCAACACCAACATCAGTCGCTTTGTATTGAAGGAATGGTGTGTGTGTGGTGAGCCTTAATGGAGATTAGTGGATTCATTCCGCGATGTTGATTCTTTCTTTGCAAAGTA
>NW_028234404.1:21755496-21760496 GCF_977035675.1 Penaeus japonicus | reverse complement strand
CACGCCTTTGCTCCCAAAGCCACCAGGCGCCTTTGCTGGGGCTCCCTGGGCCCTGCGAAAACACATCATCACATCCTCGCACATCTCTGCTCACACAACCGCATTGCCTTCACCACATCATCTGTTTATCATCTTGCCTGGGGTTCTTTTGCCCTGCGAGGACACATCATCACATACGAACATCCCTGCTCACACGTCCGCATTGCGTTCACCACATCATCTGTTCATCCGTCTTGGCGGGGCTCCCTTTGTCCTACCAATAGAGATCGCGACAGCAAAACATCACATCCCATCTACATCACTGTCCTTAACACCGCGTCGCCTTCACCACATCACAAACACTACTCTCCGCATCACTCTCAACCACATCATTCGTTCTCATCTCTACCACAAGACATCACAGTTAGATCATGTAGTGAGCGAATGAATATCTATGACCACAAGGATGTGTTGATATCACGTGACCCAATGCATCGCTAAGATCTTCATTATCATTGCGGATTAAAGACGTCATCACTGCTTAAGACTTGTCTGTTGACTTGTCTGTTGACTTGTCTGTTGCACCGTTACTGTTCACTTTTACGCAAGGGATTAGGATGTTTATTATTATTTTTTTTTTTACTTCTGTCATTGTTCGTAGTGGTGGGGATTGTGCTTTTGTTGTTATCGTTGTTGCTATGATTGGTATTATGCTTATCATTATTATCATTTATTGTGATTATTACTATTATCATCGTTATTATTATTGTTATTATCATCATTATTATCATTATTATTATTATCATTATGATTATTATTATTGTTATTATTATTATTATTATTATTATTATTATTATTATTATTATTATTATTATTATTATTACTACTACTACTACTATTATTATTATATTTGTTATTATTATTATCATTATTATTAATATTATTGTTATTATTGCTATTGTTATCCTTATTATTATCATCATCATTATCATTATTATTATTATTATCATTATTATCATTATTATTATTATTATTATCATTATTATTATTATCATTATTATTATTATCACTATTACTATTATTACTATCATTATCATACCATCATTATTATTTCCATTTTCATTAATGATAATAATATTATCATTAGTACTATAACTATCATTACTGTTATCATTGCCATTGTTATCATCAGCGTTATGAATAGTATCATTATCATTACCATTGTTATTGCTGTTATTGTTATTTTTATTATAATTTTTATCATTACTAGTATATCAACATGATTCTTTTTATTAATATTTGATATTTTTATCATCACCTTCGCTTTGGTATATTATTATTATCATTATCATTATTATTGTTATTATGATTATCATTACTATTATTGTTATTATGATTATCATTACTATTATTGTTATTACTATTGTTATTATAATCCTCGTGATCATTGTTATCACGATCCTTATCTTTATTGTTATTATTGTTATCATTATTGCTATTGTTATTATTATTATTATTATTATTATTATTATTATTATTATTATTATTATTATCTCCTTGTCATGAGATATGATGATGAAAATGATGATAATGATAATAGTGATGATGATGATTATGATGATAATGATCCTTATAATGATAAGGGTGATGAGGATGGTAATGAGGATAGCTATAGCAATAATAACAATATTGATAATACAAGTAATACCATTAATGATAACAGTGATAATGATGATGATAATGATGATAGTAATAATACTAATAATAGTGATAATGGTGATGCTGACAATAATTATGATAATGATAATATTAATAATGATAATAGTAATAATAATGAAACTAATGATCCTAATAAAAACAATAGTAATAGTAATGATAATGATAATGGCAATGATGATAATGATTGTAATAATGATGATTATAATTAATTAAGTCACATATATATTTTTACCAATATTTACCATTACTGATAGAGTCATTATTATTACTATCATTGTTATCATCATTATCATTATTATTATAATTGTTGATACTATCATTTTTGTTGTTAACATCAACATAATTATCACAGTTGTCATTATAATCACCATCATCATCATCCTTGTTATTAGCATTTCCTTATTGGCACTATTACCATTAACATTATCATCGACATTTTCAATACAAAACTCATAATCATTAACATAAGTATCACTTTATCATAAACATCAATTTCCCTATCTCTTTCATCATTATCTTCATCACCTTCATCATCACCATCTCCGCCTTCAAAAGAACATTAAGTAAACAAAAGATGATGGTGATTAATAATAAGATTTATAATTCGCCAACCGCCGTCCATAATCTGAGACCAGAAGCAGATTTGACGTCACCAAACGTCCTGTTGCTATGCCCCCCCCCCCTCTTCACTCCCCTCCCTCCCTACTATTCCTACCCCCCCCCTTCCCCCTATTCTATCTCTACCCTCTTTCTATTCTGTCTCTCTCTCTCTCTCCCCACCCCCGCCTCTCTCTCTCTCTCTGTCTCATTTTATGTCTCTCTTTCTCTTTCTTTCTCTCTCTTCCCTTTTCTCTCTCTCTTTCTCTCTATCTTTCTCACTTTCTCTTTCTCTCTCTTTCTCTCACTCTTTCTTTGTCTCTTTGCCTGTCTCTGTCTGTCTCTCTTTCCCTCTTTTCGCTTCTATCCATTCCTCTCCCCTCTCCATCTCCTCCTCCTCCCCCTCTGACCTCCCTCACTTTCTCTCCCTTCCTATCTCTTTCCCCTCTCCCCTTCACCCTCCCCTGCTCGAACAATAGAAGGACGCCCACATGCAACACGAAGGAGTGCGTGCCTGCGCGTCTGCAACAAAGGATGCCTTGAGTCGAAGATCTCTCCATGCAACTGAATCCTTGCTTGCTTGCTTGCTTTCGGGGATGAGGATTGTGCTTTGTCTTTGCTTTCCACTTCTGGCTTATCTCGTCCTTTCGTTGATATTGATGGTGATGGTGAAGAGAGTGATCACCATCATCACCCGCTTCATAATCATTATAACCATAGATCGTCACCATCATGGTTACAATGATCATCATCGTCATCATCAAATTCATCATGATCATCATTATAATTATTGTTATTATCATTACTGTACTATTACTATTGTTGTTATCGTTATCACTCTTGTTATTATCATCCTCATTATTATCATTATCATGATCATTATTATTATCAAGATCATCATCATTATCATTACTATACTTGATATCATTGTTATTTATTATTTTCTTTAATAGAAAATAATGATATTATCATTGTTATCGTCATCTTTATCATCATTATCATTATCGATATCATTTTTAATGATATTTCTATTATCACTATATATATTTTTTTATAATAGTTTCATCATTATCATTGTTATTATTATTATTATTATTACTATCATTGTTATTATTATTATTATCATCATTATCATTATTATTATTAATATTATTATTATTGTTATTATTATCATTATCATTATTACTATTATTATTATCATTATTATTATAATCATTGTTATCATAAGTATAATCATTATTATTGTTATCATAATCATTGTTATCATTAGTATAATTATCATTCCTATCATTTCATTATCATTATCATTATCACGCCCGCGAGTAATGACACTCATTGCAACCCCCATCCCGCCCAAACGCCCTTTTCTTTGATAAAGTTGGTAGGAGAGATAATAATAATAAAGACTGGGAATTAGGGGATGAAAAAGAATAAGTTGATGTTGATGATTGCTAATTAAGATAGGGAGTAATGATGCTACTACGATTGCTATTCCTGATAGTGGTGATGTAAATGTGGATAATCATTGTTAATGATAATTGAGAATACAGATAAGAATAAGATAATAATGCTTATGAAAATGGCTATGATGATAAAAGAAAGAAAGAAAGACAAAACAACAACAACATTGCAGAATAAGAAGCAAACAGCAAGAATGACAACAATTATATGAACAACAACAATGAGAATTAGCATCAACAGCAACGGTAGCAATATTGCAAACAATGCCCGCAGACACGCTCAGTTTAAAACCAGGCACATCACACACACACACAAATACACACGCCTTCCTTCTCCTCCTCCTTATCCCCGATGACGAGAGGAGGAGGAAGAAGGAGATGGAAGGAGAGAGGGAGGGAGGGAGGGAGGGAGGGAGGGAGGGAGGGAGGGAGAGAGAGAAAAAGAGAAGAAATGAAGACGTGGAAAGAAGAGGGAGGTAGAGAGTAGGGAAGGGGAGGAGCGGAGGAAGGGGGATAAGAAGAAGAATTGAGAGAGAGACAGAAAGTGAGAGTGAGAGAGAATGAGAGAGAATGAGATAGGTAGCGAGAGAGAGAATGAGAGAAAGAGAAAGAAAATAAGAGAGAAAGAAAGTCAGAGAGAAAGAGAGAGTGCTAAAGACAGACAGACACAAACCCAGATCAAACCAACAGACAAACCAAGAGAAAGAAAGACAGAAAGACAACAGCAACAGGAGAACGAGCAATGACTCAGCACCTTCCCCCCACCCTGTGCTACGTCACTGGTAAACAAACATTTGAAGCCACAAGAGTCTTCCACGATATGGTTGTTCAGACACGCCTAAACTACCGATGGACAGCCTATGATGGGTGTGAAGGGGTGGGGGAGGGTGTAGGGGAGGGGGAGGGAAAGGCTTGAAGGGGGAGGAGGGAGGGGTTGACGGGAAGGAGTTGAGAGGGAAGGCAGGGGTTGATGGAGAAGGAGGAGTTGAGGGTGGAGAGTGGAGGGTGGAGGGAAGGGGTTGAGGAGGAAGAGGGGAGGGAAGGGGATGGAAGGAATTGAGGAGGGGGGTGGGTTGGTGGGGAGGGAGAGGAAATGGAAAGGAAAAACATCGAGGGGAAGGGCTGTGGGGAGAGAAGAAGGGGAAGGATAGGGGAGATAGGGGAGGAGAGGGAAGTCTTGATGAAGAGAGGAGTAAGAGAGGGGAAGGAGAGGGAAGGGAAGAGATAGAGAGAGGGGAGGGGGGG
>NW_028234404.1:21732996-21740496 GCF_977035675.1 Penaeus japonicus | reverse complement strand
CACCGCCTGACTTCCTATCTCCTCACGCACGCCCGTGGTTGATTATACGGTCACGCTTACGGAGGTGGGTGGAGGGAGAAAGAGGGAGGGAGGGAAAGAGAAAGGGAGAGAAGGGGGAGGGAGGGAAAGAGGAAAGGAGAGTAGGGGGAGGAAGGGAGAGGGGAAAGAGAGCCAAGGAGTACGGGGGAGAGAGAGGAAGGAGAGAAAAGACAAAAGGATAATAATAATAATAATAATACATATTAGTATTAAGAGAGATATTAGCGAGTGGAGAACCAAACAGACCCACAAACTTTGCACAAGCACCGTACTCCACTCTCTGTCTCTGTCTGTCTGTTTCTCCCCCTCCATCCCTCCCCTATCCCTCCCTCCCTCCCTACTTCCCTCCATCTCCCCATCTCTCCCCCCCCCCTCTCTCTCTCTTTCTCTCCCTCCCTTTCTCTCTCTCTCTCTCTCTCTCTCTCTTTCTCTCTCTCTCCGTCCCCCTCTCTCTCTATCTCTTTTTCCCCCTCCCACTCCTCCCTCTCCCCTCCCCCTCCTCCCTCTTCCCTTCCCCATCCCCCTCCTCCCCCTCCTCCCCCTCCCCCAATGCCTCTCATCTTTAAGAACATCTTTATCTCAGCCTAATTATAAGACGTGAACCTTTTTTTATCTTTTTTTTTTTTCCCCAAGTCTTTTCTCGTTTCAAAAGAAAATACTAATTACCCTCGGCGCTTACTTTGTTGTGCACAGTTACAGCTTCTCGCCTCGGACCTAGAGGGGGAGGAGTGGGGGGAGTGGGTAAGGGGGAGGGGATGGGGGTAAGGGCTTGTGTGTGGGGGGGAGGGGGAGAGGGGGAAGGAGGAGCGGGAGACACGCACGCACAAGAATATTTTTATCGTTACGTTTTGTGCTTGCTACTGTTTCTGTTGTTGTTGTCGTTTTACAGATTATCTTCATTACTATCATTGTCATTGTGATTAGTATCATCATCATCATCATTTTTATCTTTACTGTTATTGATTCCATGATCATTGTTATCCTTTTTATTGTTATAATTTGTCACCATTATTACTGTTATTGATATTATCATTACTATCATTATCAATGATAATCATGGTGATAATGATAATGAAGATAAGGCTAATGATAAAAATGATACTGATGATAATAATGGTAGTAATAGCAATAACATTAATGCTAATAATAATGATAATGGTTATGATTTGATGATTATGATAATGTCATTATCATCACTATTATTATCAATATTCTTTCATTATCACAATCCTTATTATTGTAACTGCTGTCAGTTTTAAATTGTCAGTTTAACTATTGTCAGTTTTAAATTTACTGCCATTATAGTTACTAACGCTAACAAACATTATGATAATTATAATGATTATATCGAAACAAACAAACGATGAGAATGCTTGTAAAAATAATATGGATTGATATCCCCGTTATAACTGCTTTTGTCTTTATCGTAAAACACATCTTTTCCATGTAGTCTCTTTATCACATTATTATTTTTTTTTTATCATATATACAAATATTCCTAAGACATAATTATCCTATTCCTCCATTTCTATTAACCCAGTGCAGAAAAAGGAAAAAAAAAAGGAAAAAAAAGGAAAAAAAAAACCACCCTTCCCCTTTTTTATTTTCTTCCCTTCGAGCTTAGTTAATCCTTCCCACCCCCTTCCCCCCTATCTTCCCCCTAGCCCTCCCCTCCCTTCAACCCCCCTCCCTTCAACCCCCCTTCCCCTACCCCCCACCCCCACCCGTTCCTCTTCATTATCAGATTTTCATATTCATGTTCTTTTCCCGTTCGAGTTCAGTCCCTCCTTGAGCACACTTCGGGTCTCAAGGTGTTCTTTTTCGCACGTTGCTATCAATAGACATGCAACACGAAGAAATGCGCAACGGAATATCAATGGCATAAACAGACATCGTAATTAGTGTCATTTTGGCACTGTCTGGGTGTCTCTCGGCGTAGGGACGCGATGGTCGATTATCCTATAGGAGGGATGGGGCGAGATCGCTCTTCCGCACGGCTGGCAGAAGGGCTAGATTTGCTTTTAAGGTTTCGGGTGAGTTTCGACTTTATTCCTCCCACGTGACACGGGTGAAGACGAGTCTTAATTACCTCTGGCACTTGAATATAGAGTGCGTTTGTACAGATCTTTCTCCTTTTATGTCTGTCGCGTTCTCTCTCTCTCTCTCTCTCTCTCTTACTCTCTCTCTATTTCTCTGTTTCTCTCTCTCTGTTTCTCTCTCTCTGTCTCTCTCTCTCTCTCTCTATCTATCTATCTTTCTCTCTCCCTCTCTCTCTCTCTCTCTCTCTCTCTCTCTCTCTCTCTCTCTCTCTCTCTCTCTCTCTCTCTCTCTCTCTCTCTCTCTCTCTCTCTCTCTCTTTCTATATATATATATATATATATATATATATATATATATATATATATATATATATAGATAGATAGATAGATAGATAGATAGATATATGTATATACATATATATACATATATATATCTTTCCATCTATCTCTCTATCTATCTATCTAACTATCTCTGTCTATCTGTTTATTCATCTATCTATCTCTCTTCCTTCTTCCATCCCACTCTCCCTAAATACCATTTCCTCCTCTTTCTTTCCCTCTCTTTCTCTATTCTTTCTCTTTTTACACTTGTTCCTCTCAACCCTTTCTCTCTTTCCTCTCTAACTATTTTCTTCTTTTTCCCATTCCCCTTTCTTTTTTTTTTCTTCCCCGTCCTCTGCTTCTCTTTTCTCTGTTTCTTTCTCCCTTTCTCTTTATTCTCTTTCCCGGTCTCTGCCTTCCCCACCTTCTTCTCATCCCTCTCCCCTCCCCCCCCCCCTTCAAACTCTCTACCTCCCCCTCTTATTCTTTTCCTCTCTCCCTCTCTCGTACTCCTAATTCTCTCTCTCCTTCTTCCCCCCCCCCCTCATCCCTTACTCTTTTCCCTCCCTACCTATCCCTCTCCTTTTTCTTTTCACTTCCTCATCCCTTTCTTCCCTCCACTTTCTCTCCCTCTCTCCCTACTCTCTCTCTCTCTCTCTCTCTCTCTCTCTCTCTCTCTCTCTCTCTCTCTCTCTCTCTCTCTCTCTCTCTCTCTCTCTCTCTTTCTCTCTCTTTCCCTCCCCCTCCTATTCTCTCCCTCGCTTAATCCCAAGATCAAGGAGCTAAATATGTACAAAGCTGTCACAAGCCATGAAAGACGTGTGATATAATGACCTTTTCTCTCCTTCTATTCATCGCTATACCCTCCCCTCCCAACCTCTACCCCTTCCTCTCCCTCCCTTCTTTCCCCCATCTCACACCTTCCCCCTCCCCTCCCCTCCCCTTCCCTCCTTCCTTTCTTTCCCCCATCTCACACCCTCACCTCCAACCCCACTCCTCATCCAACCTCTCTCCTCTCCCCTATGGATCCCCTCTCTACCACCCACCCCTCTCTCTTTTCCACATTCTCTCCCCTCCCTCTTCTCCCCTCCCTTTCCTCCCCCCAGTCTCTCCCCTCCTCCTCCCTCCCCCTCCTGCCGCTCATTCAGGATTTTGTTCAGAAAAAAATTATCCTTGGTATAATTTCCGCCTTGTGTTGCAGTAATGTTGATGTTCTCTCTGTGTTTGATACCGTGGTGTTTATTGTCGTTGCTTTATCATTAGGTAATGTCTACTCACTGGTAAAGTTATTACTTGTTTGCTTCTTTTATGATTTATCATTTATCATGATTATCATGTTGTTGCTATCATTATCACTAATGTAATTAATATTAATATCAGTCTTTGTATTATTTTTATCATTATCAAATGCATAATTATCCTTTTAACAACAATTCCACACATTCATTCTCACTCTAAATACTCAGGTGTCACTTTAAAACATCACTCGCCATTGGCTCAAGAGTTCTAAGTTGTATTCCTAAGCAGTTGTATTCCTCACCTGGCTTAAGCTTTAGTTTCATAAGAGGTTTTCATGTTTTCTTGATAATCATCGCCTATTTTAATTGCCTCATCATAGCGAGGCAATCTTGTTTTCTTTATCGTATATTTGTAGTTTTTATATGAATAGCTTTATATTCTGTATAACCCCTATTCGCTTTATATCCTTGTGCAACAAACATACATGCAATGTATAAACTCATGTAAACACAAACACAAAAACACGTACACACATACACACACACACACACGCACACATACATCCTCTATCTCTCCCTTTCTCTCCCTGTTCTCTCTCTCCGTCTCCCTTCCCTCTCCCTCCCACCACACGTACACATACATTCACCCCATCACACAGACATAAGTACACACACACTCACGAATTTCTCTCCCCCGTCTTTCTTCTCCCCCTATTCTCCCTCTCCCTACCTCCCTACGCACATACACACACGTTCGCCCCATCACACAGACACAAGTACACACAAACACACACACATTCACACACTCACGAATTTCCCTCCCTGTCTCTCCTCCCTCTCCCTTCCTCTCCACCCGTTTCCCTGCGCCTTCGCCCGTCCGCACCGAATTAAAACACTGATAAACTGCGTTACTAAGCTGTTAGCGCCCTGCAAGACAGTTAATTAATCGAACACATAGCAAACCGTATTGACTTTCCTATCTATTGTCACTTCTAATTGATTCACTGCTTAAATCTCCCGTCAGCGTGCCTCCCAGAAGGGATCAATCACCCTGCTTTAAATAGCGTTCACTCCCCTTTCGTAAAAGAGAGAAGGAAAATGATCGAGAGTGAGAGAGTGGGGGAGAAAGAGAGAGAAGGAAATGAAAGAGAGAGTGGTTGAGAGTGATAGAGAGAAAGAGAAAGAGATAGAGAGAGAGAAAGAGAAAGAGAAAGAGAGAGAGAGAGAGAAGAAGAAAAGAAAAGAAAAGAATTAAAAAAAAGTCCCGTCGAAAACACACTCTTCTCTTTTCGACTGTATTCTATTTTTTCTCCCAAAACTTTCCCCACCCCTTAAAATTAGCTCCAAGAAAACGCCTCGAGGAACATGCACTTTTCCTGACACTTCCCCTTACCCCCTGTCCCCTCTCTTCCCTCCCCCTCCCCCCTCTCTCACTCTCCTCCTCCCTAGCCCTCTCCTCCTTCTCCTCGCCCATGGAAAGCGTAGCAGGCTTTAGAGAGTCACTTAACGGCGCTCCAGAAAGGCACGAAATGTAATGAAACGGGAAATGGCACTGTGAAACAAAGGCCCTCGTCCGAAAGCCACAGGGGCGCGCCACCGCCATTGTTAAAGTGGCGTGGTTGTCGCTCTTCCTTTGTGATTCATTGGGAATTTTTTAAAGGACTTGACCCACCAACTTAGAGACGGTTGGGGAGGGAGAGAGAGAGGGAGATAGATAGGGAGAAGGAGAGGGAAAGGGAGAGGGTAAATGAGAGGGAGTAAGAAATGGATGGAGAAAAAGAAAATAGAAGAAAAAGGAGGGGGAGAAAGTCGGAGGGAGACAGAGGAAGAGAGGAAGAGGGAGAAAGGAAGGGAACAGGAGAGGGAACGTGAGAGGGAGAAAGAGATGGAGAGAGAAAAAAGGGAAAAAGGGACGGAGGGAGAGAGGGAGAAGAAGAGGAAAAGGGAAAAGGAGAGAATGAGAGAGAGAGAGACAGAGAGAGAGAGTGAGAGAAACAGAAAAAAAGAGAAAGAGATAGGGAAAGTGAGCGAGACGGGATAAGGGATAAAGAAATATATATATATATATATATATATATATATATATATATATATATATATATATATATATATATATATTCTTATCTATACATACATACATACATACATACATACATGCATATATATATATATATATATATATATATATATATATACACATATGTATATATATATATATACATATACATGTATATATATATATATATATATACATATATATATATATTATATATATATATATATATATATATATATGCATGTATGTATGTATGTATGTATGTATGTATAGATAAGATATATATATATATATATATATATATATATATATATATATATATATATATATATGTACATATCATGAAATACTATATGAACATCCTTATTTTCAAGCACTCGACTAATGTACTGAGAGTAGAAAGAAAAGGTGAGAAACAGAAAGACGACGTTCAGATGTTATTTAACTTGGGCATACCAAGACCCTAGACTTTTGTTGATGAAGTAGCCTGTTCTGCTCTCTCTACCCTACTCTCTCTCTCTCTCTCTCTCTCTCTCTCTCTCTCTCTCTCTCTCTCTCTCTCTCTCTCTCTCTCTCTCTCTCTCTCTCTCTCTCTCTCTCTCTCTCTCTCTTCTCTCTCGCTCTCTCTCTTTTCTTCTTATTCTCTCTCTCTCTCTCTCTCTCTCTCTCTCTCTCTCTCTCTCTCTCTCTCTCTCTCTCTCTCTCTCTCTCTCTCTCTCTCTCTCTCTCTCTCATTCACTTAACGTGCTTTATCATGATCTTCATCGCTGACTCGACAGGTAAAACAACGCGTGGGACGATATGCTTTTTTATTTCAATTTAATATGCGATTTAACAATTATTTTTGTATATGATATTTGTTCTCATTTTGTCCCATAATTCTTATTGTGTTGATTATAACTATAATCCGTCTGTTTTTTTTTTTCTCGTGAATTTGAAGTATCATGACCCAAATCACCATTGAATATAATCAATAATAAATATAATATAAATAATAAAGATAATCTTTAGTATCATCGACTTCTTATCAACACCATAGTGTTAATTGGTTACTATGATAAACTTCCTATTGTCATTAATTGAATGTTATTATCAATATGTTATCATTATCATTAACTTATCAATAATTATTCATCTGATTATTAACGCTTCCTCCTCGTCCCATCTCTTCTATTATCATTCTCTTCTCTCTCTATCTCTCTTTCAATTTTCTCTCTCTCCCTCCCTCTCTTTCGCTCTCTCTCTCGCTCTCTCTCTCTCACACACACACACACTCTCACTCCTCTTCTTCCTTCCCCTCCTCCTCTTCCCTCTGTTTTTCTCCCCCCTCCTCCCCCTCCCCCTCCCCGTCCTCCCTCTCTCATTGTACGGTAATATCTAGCCAGCAAATCGTCCATGAAGAGTATACATCTGACGCCTAAGTAGGGATGCACGATATACGATAATCTCTTTTTCTTTTTGCTTCTCGCTCATTCTTTTTCTTTTTCTTCATCTTCTTCTTCATCATCTTCTGCTTCTTCTTTTTCTTTTTTCCTTTTTCTTTTCCTTGCCCTTGTCCCTCCTGTTCGTCTTCAATCTTTGTCTCTCGTTTAGTGAGGCGGAAATAACGTACACCATTAATGTATTCAATTTTGAAAAACAAAGGAAGAAAATAAATCTTGGGTGTGGCAGATGAGATGGTAGAAAGGGGAAGAAGAGAAGAGGAGAGAAGAGAAAAGACAGGGGAGAAGAGAGGAGCAAAGACAAAGAAAAACGAGGGGAGACGAGGATGAAAGAGGGAGGGAAGGAGGAAGAAGAGAGGCGAGGG
>NW_028234404.1:21715496-21725496 GCF_977035675.1 Penaeus japonicus | reverse complement strand
ACACCACACACACAACCAAAAAAACACCACTAACATACCAGAACAACCCCCACCCCCTCCCCCCACCACTCCTACCACCGAAATCACCACTCAATCACCACCAACCACAGCGTAATCACATCACCACATCACAGTCGCGCTCCCACGGTCGTATAACGCGCATTACAGACAACCGTTACCGTAAATATGGAAATAATTACCAATCAAAATGTGATCTTGACGCGTTAGTCTTTTGTTCTCGAACGTATAGGATGATTCGCTAATCCCTTTTGGCCGCGCGATGGCTTTCCTAATCCTTTGCTACTGTCTCGCTTTCCTTTCTTTCTTTGTTTTTTGTTTGTTTTTAGTTTCTCATGGAGGATGGGGGGGGGGGAGTTGTTCTTTGTTTTTATTCATATTATTGTCAATATCATTATAAGGATTATTATCATGAATGTTAATATGATGAGCATTAGCATTATAATGATCGTTATCAAAATATGTGTTAGCATTATGTTATTGTCTTTATTATTATCATTATCATTATTATTATCATTATCATCAATATTAGTATAATCAGCATCACCATCAATATTATCATTATTAGTATCATTGACTTTATTGTTGTCATTATCCTCATTGTCATTAGGATCATCACCATTATTTGGATTATTATTTATAACGTTATCATTATAATTCCTCCTATTCTTCTTCTCCACTTCCTCTTTTATTTCTCTCCTTTCTTTCCTTCTTTTTTTTCTCCTCTTTCTATACGCTTTTTACCTTTTATTTTTCTATTAGAATTTTTTTTCAATATATTTATTCTTCCTTCATTTTTTCTTCTCTTCGAATTATTTTTCTTACTCTTTCGATTTCAGTTTTCATCCTCTTCTCTCTTCTCATCTCTTTCCTCTCTTTTCTTTCTTTTTTTTCTTCTTCTTCTTCATCATCCTCTTTTCTGTTTTTTGGACGTTAGCTTATTCGGTCTTCTTTCTTTTCACTTCCTTCTCACTTCACCTTCTCTCTTTCCTCCTCTTCCTCCTCCTCCTCTACTTTTCTTCCTATTTTTCTTTCTTTCCTTGCCTCTTCCTCTTCCTCCTACTTTTACCTCTCGCCCTTTCTCCTCCCCTCACCCTTTCCCCTCACCCCCTTTCTCCTCCTCCCTTCACCCCCTCATCACCCCCTGTCTCCTTCTCCCCTCCTCCTCCCCTCCCCCCTCCCCCCCTCCTCCTCCTCCTCCTCCCCTCCCCCCTCCTCCTCCTCCTCCTCCCCTCCCCTTCTCCCCTCGCTTACGAAACTCCCATTATGTATCCATCCTGTAATCCAATCTCTCATCAGTATCACTGCCGGTACTTACTTGGTCACTAACCACATTTTAGAAGAGGGGGAAGGGGAGGAGAGGGGAGGGGAGGAGAGGGGAGGGGAAAGGGAGGGGAAAGGGCAGGGAAGAGCGGGAGGAGGAGAGGAAGGGTAGAGGAGGGGTAGGGAGGGGAAGAGCAGGAGGAGGAGGAGGAGGGAATGGGAGGGGATGATAGGGAGGAGAAGAGCGGAATGAGTATGGAAGAAGAGGGGAAGCAGGACGAGAGGAGGAGGAGGAGGGGAAGGAGGAAGGGAGGGGGAAGGGAAGAAAGGGGAGGTGAGAAGGAAGAGGAGAGGGGGAAAAGCGAAGGGGAAATGGAAGAAGAGAAAAGAGAGAGATGACTGCATATAAAAACCTGTCTGTCTGTCCGTCTGTCTCTTTGTCTGTCTGTTTTCTATATAATTACTTTAATATATGATATAAAGAACACAATAACGTAGAACTCTGATCATGATGCTGATGATATAATGATAGTATCTTAACTTGTCCTATTGTACGCTTTTCTTTATCTCATTTTTCAAATTTAATTAATTGTATGTTGTTTATATAGGATTATGAAGTATTTCGGTATATCTTGCTTTATAACAGTTCTTCCTCTTTTCTGTTCTTTCGATGACATATTTTTTTCAGAAATAAACAAAATAGATTTTAGCAAAATAAACAATCGAAACAACACCTCCTACCCCCCACCCCACCCCCTTTCTTACCTTACCCCCCACCCCCTCTACACCTCCATCTCCTCGGGGGCAAATCCTGACACAAGGGAAAGGGGGGTAAGGGAAGGGACACGGGGGGAGGGATGGGAGGAGGGGAGGGGAGAGTCAAAAGGGGCCCTGTAGGGGAAGGGAGGAGTAAGGGGTGAGGGGTGAGTGGGTGATGGGGGGGGGTAAGGGAGGGAAAGAGGATCAGGGCGTCAAAGGGGGGTGTAACGTGTCGTTGTAACTACATGTAACGTAATGAGATCACAGAGGCGGAGTAGTAGCGGCGTCGGAGGCTTTCCCATAGGAAGCCTAACTTGCCTCTAGGGTATGTAAGGGGGGGGGGGGGATAGCAAGAGGGGGGGGGGGGCGATGTGGCCGGCGTGTGAATGGGTTAATGGGTTAAGGAGGGTGGTGATCGTGATAACAGGACAAAGACAGAAGAGAGAGGTCGGAGATTAGATACAGACATATACATACATACGTACACATCTACAAACACACACACTCAAACACACGAACACATACACATACACACACACACACGAGCACACACACAAACAAACGAATACATACACACAAAGACACACACAAACACACGAATACATACACAGAAAGACAAACACACACACACACACACATACACACAGAAACTCTAGTACGTACATCAGCATTGACGCATCGCACACCAACACTAACCATTATCTAAATGAGTGGATAGAGAACATGTAAATAAATGGAAATACATAGATAAAACAAAAGGTGAAAGTTAAAAGAATGGCGAACAAGAACGATGTATAAATCTAAGATAATGATATGCTAAGAAGCATATACACAGTTATACATTTCTTAACATACTTTGTTTAAAATAATTCTTCATATCTTGTTTTGATGATAAACGAGATAAACATAGATTATGTCTTTATTAAATTGATTTGTCAGTTGATACGAGTAGGAAAAATGGCCCAGAAGAATAAGGATATAAACAAACCCTTCCCTAATTCCCCTTTACACTGACCCACACTCATATCCTTATACAAACCCCCCGCCCCACCCTCCCTCACCCCCTGCCCCACCCCCCACCCCAACCTCCCTCAACCCCTACCCCAACCCCCCACCCAAAGCTCCCTCAACCCCTACCCCACCCAACCCCCCACCCCAACCTCCCTCAACCCCTACCCAACCCCCCACCCCAACCTCCTTCAACCCCTACCCAACCCCCACCCTAACCTCCCTCAACCCCTACACATCCCCCCACCCCAAACCCTTCCACAACCCGTCTCCAGCAAGCAAGCGCCTCACCACCTCACCCCCTTCCGCAGGTGTGGTTCCAGAACCGGCGGGCGAAGTGGCGGAAGACGGAGAAGACGTGGGGCAAGAGCACCATCATGGCGGAGTACGGCCTCTACGGCGCCATGGTCAGGCACTCGCTCCCGCTGCCGGAGACCATCGTCAAGTCGGTGGACTCGGGGGAGGAGTGCCCCGCCCCCTGGCTCTTAGGTACGGCTGGGACCATGGACTCTCCATCTTGTTTCTTGTTCTTGTCTATTGTCTAGTTTTTTTTTTCCGAGCTTGCTTTATCTGAAGGATTGTGGACTGTAGAATTTAGTTTCCTTTTTATTTTAGTCTCATACCTAATATTTCAATCTTGTTACATCTCTTTTTAAGATTAGTATTTTTGTCTCATTTTAGTCTAGTGCCTGATATTTCATTCCAACTATCTCTTATTTCTGAATCTAATGTCTCTTGCTGAATTGTGGGTCTATTAGTATATTTTTACATCTGAGATTTATTTATTCAATCATTGGGTTTTTTATAATTAATCTATGGTGGGATCATAATGTTTTCATCTTTTTAATTCACTATATTAATTGCATATGTGAAGCCTATTCCTTGTATGATTTTTTTTCTGGGGGTTGGGGTGGGGGTGGGGGGTTAATGTCAGTCGACTGAATGTCTATTTCTTGGTCTGGATATCTCTTTATCTATTGCTTTTTGATACCTTTATTTATTATAAATTTGAAAACCTTAATTCGTGATAAGTATTGAATTAATTTTCTTTCTTTCTTTCTTTTCACGAAATGTGTATATTCATGATAATTAATCCCCCCCCCTTTACTATGTATGTATCTTGCACAATATAATTATCAAACAGAATTTCCAGTACAAGCTTTTTTGTACAACAATATTTCTTTTTACTCCTTTAGTATTTATCACTCTTTATTCTTATGGTTACATTACATGCAATAGTAGGATTATATCTATTATTACTATTACTATCATGATTATCCTAATTATAACCCTAATCATAGTCTTAACTCCATTATCAGCACCATTCCAGCTGTCATTGTTGATATGAAATAACAAATGTTATAAAAACTTGAAATATTCCAAATATCATTATTATAAAAAGAATGGTATGATAATAAACACTTATTCCCTATTCAGCCCCTATTCAAATACAACTTTTTCTCTTGTCATCCATGTGCCTTTCCTATTTATCAGTTATTTCTCTTCTTCCAACGTTGATTTTGTAATAGGATATGCATTGGACATTTTTCAACAAAGGATCGATTTTCGCAATGTAGGAGAGAGGACTAGGTTCTTCACGTCTTCAATGGAGAAAAGAATTTGCATTAGCTTGTAGGCTGCACACTAAGATTAGGATGAGAAACGGGTGCTTTTAAAGTTATATTAGGTATACCCTAATTTTTTATAACTTTCTAGACTGATACTTGAAGTAAATCAGAATTGGAACATCCCATTTCCAACAATCATAATATCATGAAAAAAGAAATAGAAAACCTTAAATTAGTAAAAAGGCGTGAAGGTTAGTCGTTCCCGATGGCTAGGCTATTCTCACTCTCTCTACTTCAGTCAGAAGTGTGTGATCGCACTCGAAGTAAAGGATCTGGCTCATGATAGCTTGTTAGAGAGCCGTGGCACTTCCCTCTTTCGCTGTTGGAGTGAGATGAGGAAGGCCCTCGAGCGAGGTTTAGAGCCGCGGATGATGATGTTACCTTCCCCGCCAGGTATGCACCGAAAGAGCCTGGAGGCCGCTCAGCAGCTGCAGGAGTCAGAGGCCGACGGCGAGGCCAGCGACGGCCGCGAGGACCCCCAGCAGCAGCAACCGCCTCAGCAACCTCAGCAGTCCTCAGGAGAACCGCAGAGCGAACAGCAAGAACAGCAGAAGCGACAGCAACAGGCGCTTTCCGGCGACCACCACCACGGGGAGGCAGAGAGCGGAGGTTTCCCCAGGGAACACCCCCACTTCCCCATGGAGAAGGTGAGGACGCCCCTCTCCCACTACGGGATGCTGCTGGCGGGACTCAGGTCACCGGGGCACCTCATGAGCCAGGGGCCCCCCGGGTACCCCCTGGGCCACGTGCCGGCGGGCCCGACGCACCCCGAGGGCCAGGGTCTCCTCCGGCCGTGATGGCCCTCAGATGACTCCAACACTAACAAGAGATAAAGTGGAAGATATTTTTCATATAGGCCTAAACACACACATATATACTTGCAGAAAATAGTATATATTAACCCAAAAATCTTGACTTGAAGAGAGGAGGATAGGCCTAGCTTAGCATCAGCCTAGCTTCTAGGTCGCGCTCATGCCTACCTGTGGAGGGGAACGAGACAGTGCTTAGTTAGGTCAGATTTCTTTCTCTCTAACTGCGCCAGCGGCTGACTCCTTGTTCCTTCCCAATTCTGATGGTGTTGTGGTTTTGCAGGAGGTGGGCGGAGGAACGAGCTACAACCCCACACGCCCTGAACCCACCACCAGCCTGCACGCGGCGCCCTCGGCCTCCCAGCCCACCCCCGCCCCTCTCTCCGACGACCTGCGCTCCTCCAGCATTGCGGTCCTCCGGCAGAAGGCGCAGGAGCACGCCGCCAGGATGAGCCTCAACAACAACATGGCGGGCCTGCACCACCCGGAGCCGCTCCACCACCACCACCTCGGCCACTTCTGATCCCCCACGCCCGCAGGGACGCCCACGCCCACACCCAATGCAACGCCGCCACCAGCAGGAGCACCCACGCACCCGTCGCCGCCTTCGGGAACCTCATCGGCACCACAAACGCCTTCAGGAACCTCGGAGGACGGACGGCTTTGAAACCGATGGAAGAACACGAGTTACAGCAAGTCTCCGGTCGTATCAACGGTACCTTCAAAACAACAAAATTAAAAGATCAAAACGAATAAAAACTCAAAGAAAGCTACCATAGAGAACCGCCGTTACCATACTTTGATGACTCCTTTCACAAAGAAATCCTCACAAGCTATTGCCAAAAGTGTCTGCCCCTCCGAATCCTTAACATCCTCTTAGAATCAAGGACCACGTGTTTAAGCTACCTATCAAAACTACCCATTTGGATACAATATAGGGAAAAATCCTATTCATCAATGCCAGGATACTTCAGCATTGCACTGCCTGATACTGAAACAGATAATAAAAGTATGTATCCGAATAGTTACCTAAAAATTCCCCAATAGTAACACAAACACAAATGTAGTTCTTGGAATGACTATTATTGTTTTCATTTTCCCCGTCAATCCTTTTCTGTTCTTCTATTTTCATTACTTTTATTTCCATTATCATTTGCTATTGTCATTGTCATTCTCAATATCTTCATTATTACTATTGTTATTATTATTGATATCGTAAATATTATCATTACCTTTTATTATCATCATTTTTTATCATTATTATTATTTTAATTTTTCTTATCCTTATTCTCACCTTTATCATCACAATTACCAATATTAATATTATCCCCATTAGTGTTATCATCATTGACAATAGTATTATTTTTATGATTATACTGTATTTATTATTATCAATTCACTAGCAATGACTATGGCATCACAAATAACAATATGATCGTTGTTTGTACTATTATAACCACAACTATTATTACCATTATCATTCTACTACTACTGTTATTTTCATTCCTATCCCTTTCATGTATAATGTATTCATCTTCATCATCACTATCATTACATTCTATGACTATGATTATTAATTTCACTATATAGTATCATTGTAATTGCCATACCAGAAAGTTACTCATAACCATTACTACAGACCTATCAAAGCCGTCACCAAAACGTTAAAAAAATTATAAATAGAAGAATTAATGATCAAATACAAAAATTATAATCACCAGAAATTTCGTATCAATCTCAAAGTCTCAGCATCATATACATATAATTCATGTACATCACCATAATTAGCAAACAGGTATCAACACCTTTATACACCTTGTCTATCCTAATCCTTAACTCTTCCCATAATACACATTTCCTCAACACCAAGAGCAAGAGTAAAATTGCTAGTCCCTATTCCTTTTTTCAATTGAGAGTTTATAGTATATATATATATATATATATATATATATATATATATATATATATATATATATATATATATATATATGAATAAATATATGTTTAAATAAATATAGACTTCAGGATGTCAAGACATAAACGAAAGTGGTCCTTGATACGAGATCCTCGGAAACAGTGGTCAATTAATGGTAAAAAAAGCAGGAAAGGAAATCAAATCAACTTAATGGGTGTTTGTGGGGGAGGCACCCTGTTCTCCCTCTTATTTTTATTCATTTTCCATGTGTTTTTTGTCGTTCTTCGGGAGCTTTCAGTCAGTTCTCGGCTCCGCTCAGGCGTGACAATCAGTTGCTGTGATAGGCGACCACTTCCGGCTCTCCTCTCCTCTCCTCTTCACCAGGTTTTAACAGGCCTTCTGGACAAACCCTGAACCTTTTCGAGGAAGGTTCGAACCTCTACTGAACCTCTTGAGACAAGGTTCTGAACCCCTTCAGTGAAAGCAGTCCGAGCATCTTTAACGGGAAGGTTCAAGATGGCAAGTGTGCTGCCACCGAACTGCGCGAGGGAATCTGTATTTCCTAGCACTACACACCTGAGCTCTGTGTTATGTGACGTTTGTGTGATTCTACCTTCTTAGAAAGTGGACCTGAGATGCTACATTTCTAAGAGACATAGATTATATAAAAAAAGGTGAAAACCCATCAAATAGACATGAATTTGGTGACTTGAAGTGAACAGAGAGATATAAGACTCAAAATGCTGTTTACGACTACAGAAAAAAAAGAAAGAAAAAAAGAAAAAGAAAGTGTTATTTGGGCTCAGAGTTAAATGTTCCCTTAAGTGTTGTGAAAGACAAGCTATGACAACATTGCCTCTTCGAAATCAAGTCAAAGTGAAGCTGAATTTCACAGTGATACATGTTTCATATATTAGAGGCAAAAAAAAAAAGACTTATTAGTAGATGTATTATGTGTTTCTATAAATAATGATATAATTTTTTTCTCTTATCAAATTACTGATCTAGGTGATGGTGCAAGAGTAACAATAATCTTCAGCTTGTGTACATAGGTGATCTCATGCTTACGTCACCACTACGTCATCACCCGCATGGCCACTGTCGATGACGCTTTAGTTAAGGTTGCGTTGTGGTGTTTACGCGTTAGGTGTAAAGTGTCTTTTTCTTCTACATGTTTTCCGGTTGTTGATTATTACGCAGATGTGCTCATTTTAATAACATTAATAACGTCTCCAATTCATAATTACAGTCGCCTATCTATTGAACGAATGATGTGTGTATATATATAAATATATGACAACCTTTACGTAACCCGGAGATAAGGAGAAAAAATCGACTTCTACACCAGACGATTTGCTTTGAGTAAAACACTAAAGAATGAACACCCTAACAACCGATTAATTTTGTTACTGTTTATTTATTTCGTTGTACTTGCATAATTGCTATTGTTATTAGTCAATTGGTTCACGTTATTCACACTGATAACAATTAGTACTAAGCTCATCCTGCATTTGATATTCAGTAACATCACGACGGCCGAAGGAGGTGCCGGCGAGAAGCCAAAGCCTTAGGTGTTATGGCTACGACGCACGAAAGGGGGTCTTATTGGGGGTCCTTTCTGTGTTGGATTTTCCTCAGTGTTGAGTGTGTCTTTGTCACTCGATCTTACGCATTTGTTTCATTATTCTTGTTTTCTGTTTGCGAATATTCTCACTGCGTATCTCTCTATGTTCTCACTGCTTGACTCTCTCTCTCTCTCTCTCTCTTCTCTCTTACACTCTCATCTCTCTCTTTCTCCCTCTTACACTCTCATCTCTCTCTCTCTTTCTTACACTCTCATCTCTCTCTCTCTTTCTTACACTCTCATCTCTCTCTCTCTTTCTTACACTCTCATCTCTCTCTCTTACACTTTCATTAATTCATTCATTCCTCTCATTTTATGGTATTCATATTTCCTATAGCCATTTTCCCATTAAAGTGTTACTAGTTATTAACCACGCCTGCATTATATTTTGTCACAGAACATAAATCGCACAAACTGTGTTCTAATGAAACGATTAGAAATCACTTCTGTTATTCAGATTTGATCTCTTTTTTTATCTTCTTTCTCAATGTATTTAGAGGCGTCACGTTGTTTTTGTTACACTTTTGTTAAGACTTTCCACTGTTCAAACCACTCCTCCTATGGACAATAACGAAGAGGTTTTGCTTTATCAAAACAAATCAAAGTCTAGCACGAAGAGCAGAATTTAGGTCAATTTTCACATTTTGAATATTATATACATACATACATACATACATACATATATATATGTATATATATATATTTTTTTATATATATGTATGTATATATATATATATATATATATATATATATATATATATTAGTATATATGTATATATGTATATATATATATATATATGTATATATATACACACATATATATATATATATGTATATAAATAGATATATATATATATATATATATATATAGATATACATATATATATATTATATATATATATTATATATATATATATATATATATATATATATATATATATATATATATTAGTATATATATATATAAATATATATA
>NW_028234404.1:21705496-21707996 GCF_977035675.1 Penaeus japonicus | reverse complement strand
GGTCTCGGTTCCGGATCTCATCCACTGGCTGGCTTAGCTGTGAAGAAGAGTCTCCATTTTGATCTGCCTGTTCATTAGCCTGGGTGTGTGGAATTTGCTGCTTGGAAAGGCTCTCCTTCAGTTGCTGGGTTTCGGTCCTCACATCTCGTATTTCAGCAGACAATGCACAAATCTTCTCTAGGATCTCTGAGAACATAATCATCTCGCCTTCCATCACTCTTGTGACCTGCTGAATATCTGGGTTAGAGCCGGAAACAATTACAGGAAGATGATCAAGTTCTGAGCCACAGATTGGAGAAGAACCTCTGGAAGTGGGCTGCCTGCTCATCCCCTGAGATTGTAGTTGCCTTCCTTGTGTCTGGTAAGCTCCTCATCGGCCTATAGGCATTTCACACTGAGCACGGGAACGGCACACTGAACACTGAGCACAGGGATGTTACAATATATATATGTATATATATATATATATATATATATATATATATATATTTAATATGATATATATATACATATAGATATATATATACATATATCTATATATATATCTCTAATACATATGTACATAAAAAACTACACACACACACACAATATATTACTCTTATTTTTTTATATATATATATATATAATTTTTATATATATATACATATATTGTACTATACATCTATATGTATACATATATATGTATATATATAAATATATATATAATATTTATATATATATATATATATATATATATATATGGTATATCTATTTTATTTATATTATACATATATATCTTTATAAATATATATATATATATATATATTTATATATATATAAACATTTATATGTATATATATATATATATTATATATGTTATATATGTATATGTATATATATTAAATATATATTATATATATATATATATATAATAATATATTTATTATCTATATATATATAAACGAATATAAATATTATTATAAGTATTTATGTATGTAAAATAAAAAATCTATTTATTTATTTATAGTCATTTTACATTATATATTATTTTCATATATACATAAAATATATTATTTAATATAAATATATTTATATATATATATATATAATATATATATATACCATAAAATATATATATATATATATATTATTATATATAGATATATTATATATATATAAATATTCATATATTTTTTTATATATACATATATATATATATATATATATATATATATATTATTTATATTATATATATAAATATATTATATATAATGTATATATATATATATATATCTATTATATATATATATACATATAATATGTATATGTATACGTAAATACAATTTATGTTTATATATATATATATATATATATATATATAATATACTTATATATATATATATATATGTATATTTAATATATATATATATATATATATTATATATATATATATATATACTTTATAATATGTATATATATATATGTTTATATATATTATATATGTATATTTTTATATATATATATATATATCAATATATTATACAAATAAAATATATAATAAGTGTGTGTGTGTGTATGTGTGTTTTATACAAACATACCATATATACATATATATATAATATATATTATATATATAAATTATATATATATATATATATATATGTATATAATATCTATATATTATATTTATTTATATGTACTATATCTACATAATATGTATGTATATATGGATTTCTAATATATATACATATATATATAAATATATATACATATAATATATATTATTTTATATGATATATATACATATATATACATATATAATATATAATATATATATAAATATAAAAATATAAAATCACATATATATGTTATATACATAAATATGTATACCTATATATGTATATATATAAATAAATATATATATATATATATATAAATATATATTTAAATATATATATGTATATATATTAATATTTATATATATACATATATATCTATAATAAATATAATATATAATAAATATATATAAATATATATAAACATATATATTGTATATATATATATATATAAATAAGTATATATATGTAAATGTATATATAGTAAATATATATATATATATATATATATATATATATATATATATATATATATATATAAACGAATATAAATATTTAGAAAATATGTTTATATGTATGTTAAAAAAAAAATATATTTATTATTTATATTTCATTTTATACATATTCTAAATTTTCATATATACAAAACATATATATATTTATATAAATATATATATATAAATAATATATCTATATATATATACATAAAATATCATATAAATATTATATATATATAGAAATACTATATATATATATATATATAAATATTCCAATATTTATATATAAACATAATAAATATATATATATATATATATGATATATAACATATATATATATATAAATATATATATATATATGTAAATATATATATATTTATATATAATATATATATACATATATATATT
>NW_028234404.1:21682996-21687996 GCF_977035675.1 Penaeus japonicus | reverse complement strand
TTTTTCTGTTCTGAATACTAAAATCCCAAGCATATTTTAAACGTATCTGTATAATGTATTTGTTTATATTCTGTTTCTATTCAGTCTTATGGTAATAACTTTCCCAGTCATTTATATTTAGGCAAGATTAAGTGCCCGCGTAGAATCAATGTCACATGACATACCTACCATAGGTAATTGATAGGTAATTGCTAGCATGTGAAATTGGATGATCCTTCATGTCATGTCATGTTGCAAAAACATTTTAGGTATCATTTATATGTCCTATTAATGTAAGACCATTTTTAATGTTATTTTTGCATTTTCCTTTACTTTATTTGTCAATATGGTTTTGTATTTCCCGTCCCAAAGCTAAATCGATCTTGGATATTTACAGAATGTCTTTGTCTAGGATGGAATATATCAAGGAAAGATGTTTCGGGGTTGACTCACAATGAAAGAGCGAGCGAGAGAGAGAGAGAGAGAGAGAGAGAGAGAGAGAGAGAGAGAGAGAGAGAGAGAGAGAGAGAGAGAGAGAGAGAGAGAGAGGAAAGAGAAGGAGGGTGAGGGGAGGTAGAGCTAGAAAAAGGGATAGAGATAGAGAGAAAGGGGAATAGAGAGAGAAGGGGGATAGAGAGAGAGAGAGTTATAGAGAGGGATAGAGAGAATAAAAGAGAAACCGCCAGAGCGCCACGAGAGAGCAACGGGGAGAGCGCGAGAGCTCCCGATTGCAAGAGCCAGCGAGGGCGGGTCGCTCCTCTAATAACCTGCGGGTAATCCATAATTAACACAAAGGTATTGACGCCGCGCCGACACTCGAGCAAAGCCCTCAAAGGTTCCGTCGCCTTCGGTAGCTGCGGCCAATCACCGGGCGCGGGGGGAGGGGGGGGGGAGCGCAATGGGGAGAAGGAAGGGGAGGGAGGGTGCTATTGGGAAGGAAGGGAGGGAGGAGGGGGTAGCCGGGTGCAATGGGGAGGAGCTGCGGCGGCGGCTACAATGGGGGGAGGGAGGAAGGCAATGGGAAGGGGGTGTGGCGGCGGCTACAATAGGGGGTGCAATGGGTAGGGGGAGGGGAAGGGGGAGGGGGAACGTGCTTTGTGGGCTTGGGTTTTTCGAGTCGGGTGGCTTTGAGCGGGGGGGGGGGGGGCTTGTAGGGGAAGTAGTAGCAATAGCAGCAGGTGGCTCGGTTTAGAAACAAGGAAAAAGGAGGCTGGAGAAATGGATTTTTTTTTTTTTTTTTTAATGTAGTTTTTTTTGGCTGACTTTTGTGTTTCTCTCTCTCTCTCTCTCTCTGTCTCTCTCTCTCTCTCTCTCTCTCTGTCTGTCTCTCTCCCTCTTCTCTCTCTCTCTCTCTCTCTCTCTCCTTCTTCTGCTACTTTTCTCCCTCTCTTTTCTCACTTTTCCTCTCTGTCTTTATCCCCCCTCCCTTCTCACTGTCTGATAATGATAATTGCAATGAAAGTGCTAATTGCAACAATAATGACATCAACAATATCAACAGCAAGAACGGTAATGAAAACAATGAAAGGAAAATAATGATAGTAATATTGATGATGATTGTGATAATGATACTAACAATGACAGTAATATTGATAATGATAATAGTAATGATGATAATTATTATTTTATTACTACTACTAATAATAATGATCATGATTATAGTAGTAATATAATAAGAGTAGCAATTATGATAATCATAGCGATGATAATGATGATATTAACAATGATGATAACACTGATAATAATAATACAATAGCGACAGCAGTAAAGCTGTTGCAAATGATAATAACAACAGTATTGATAGTTATCATCATCATCATCATAATGATAAGAATGATGATAAGAATGATGATGATAGTAAAAACAATGATCATAGTGGTGATAATAATGTCTACAATAACAAAAAATGATAATGATGATGATATGGAGAACAGCCATGATGATAAAAGATATGAATATGATTATGCTGATATTAACAATAACAATAACATAAAAATTAATAACAACAACAATAGTAATGGTATAGATAATGATAATAATGATAGTAAAATTGATAATGGTAACAGTGATTACAAAAATGATAGTAATGATAATGATGATAGTAATAATGATAATGATGATAGTAATAATGATAATGATGATAGTGATTACGTCGAAAAATAATGGTTTTATTGATAATGGTAATAGTAATAGCAATAAGTATGCTGCTAATCATAATAATGATTATGATTATAATGATCATAATGATAGTGATAACAATAACAATATCAATGATAATAATGATAATATCAACAATACTAAGAACAATAAGGCTAATAATACTGATCTAAAACATACCCCCCCCCCCCCGTTTATACCCTCCACCTCATTTATTCCTCGCTTCTCATTCCACCTACTTCCTTCACTCCTCCCTCCTTTCCCCTCCCCCCCCTCCCTCTTTAAAATCTCTTCTCCCTAACCTCTTACCCTCTTTTCCCCCATCTTCCTCCTCCCTCCACCTTTTGCCCCTCTCCCCAAATCTCTCTTCTTTTCCCCCTCCCACATTCCACCTTCTCCCCCTCTCCCTTGCTACTCCCTTCTCCCTAACCTCCTACCCTCTTTCCCCCCATCATCCTCCTTTCTTCCCCCATCTTCCCCCATTATCCTCCCACCTCTCCCCCCCTTTCTTCCCCCCACCTCCAACCTCCCAACACAAGTGCGAACCAGTGGTATTTTGGCCGAGGAATATTGGCTGGAAAACCCTTTGATCTGCACAGGACTCGACCCTAAGAGGCTGCCTGCCAATACTTCAATAACGGAAAGGAGGAGGAGGAGGAGGAGCGAAAAAAGGAAAAAGAGGAGGAAAAGGAAGAGGAACAGAAGCAGAGGGAAAGGAGGAGATAGGAGAAATTGAGGAAGAAGAGGGAGGAGGAGGAGGAAGAGCAGGAGAAGGAGGAGGAAGAACAGCAGGAGGAGGAAGAAGAGGAGGAGAAGAAGGAAAGATGCTGAGGAGGAGGAAGATGATGATGAAGAGGAAGAGGAAGAGGAGGGAATGGAGGAGGAGGGGAAGAGGAGGAATTAGATATGGAGAGGGAGAAAAAGGAGTAAGAGTTGGAGAATGGAGGAGGAGAAGGGAGAATGTGGATGAATTTAGGAAAGAGTGAGGAAGAGTAGGGAATGGAGGAGAGGAAGAGGAAAGAAGATGAATGGGGGGAGGGGGGCGGAAGAGGAGGAAAAATAGAAAGGCAGAGGAAAAAGTGAGGAGTTTGGTCAATGATAGAAAAGGTTAGGCGGAAGAGGAAAAAAAAAATGTGAGGGGGAGGGGGGGGGGCAAGAACACCAGAAGGGCAAATGAGAAGAGGAAACGCTGAGAAGAAGGAGGAAGATGGAGGGAGGGAGAGAGCAGGATTAAGGGGGAGGGGTAGGGAGAAGGAGATGGTTGTGATGGAATGTAGCGAAAGGTAAAGGGAGGAGGAGGGGTGGGGGGGAGGAAACTAATGTTCGGAGAAGGAAGAAGGAAGAAAGAGAGAGATATTCCTCTGAGGTTATTTCGCCGAACTCCTCTTATTAACATAACTATATGGTTAATCTGATAAAAGCTAAAATAATTTTATGATCAACTTCATATCCATGTTAGAAAATATGAACTTCACAAAGATATACATAGGTATATACATATATATATATATATATATATATATATATATATAATATATATATATATGTATATATATACATATATGTTTATATATATATGTATATGTATACACACACACACACACACACACACACACACACACACACACACACACACATATATATATATATATATATATATATATATATATATATTGTTTTGTGTGCATTTTGTAGTGAATAAAGTACTATCATTGGAAATACTAATTTATGTATCTGATAACTTACGTATTAGTTGTATTAATATTGGGTCTGTCTTTTTTCAATTATTGATTTTACTGCAGTGGTAGATAGTATTAAAGAAAAGACTCTTCACAAACTCTTATGGAAGAAGATTAGGAATAATTCATATACGTATAATTGCATAAAAAAGAAACAAATTAATAGCAACAACATATATTGATTCCACCCTTCTTCTCTCTCTTTTCTCTACCTACCACTCATCCCTCCAGCCCCTTCTCTTTCTTTCCACCCACCTCCCCTTCTTTTACTCCTCCTCCGCCCTTCCCCCTCCTTTCTCTTACCAGCAGTCCCGCAGACCCCCCCCCCTCCTCTCCTGGTCTCTACCGCTGCCCCCCCCCCCCCCATCATCCCTTATCCCCCCTTTTATCCCCGTCTCCCTTCCCCCCTTCTTCCTTACCCTGCACTCCTCTCCCTTCAGTCCCCTTCCCCTGGTCCTCTCCCCCCTCTCACTCCTACCCCCTCTCCTCTCCCTTCCATTAGGTGCCGAGGTGAGAATTCACAATGTCAGACTCGAGCCTCAAGTGCGACTCCATTGTGCCGGGGTTGAAGCTCGCCCTTGACTTCGGACTAGACTTTTTTTCTTTCTTTTTCTTTCTTTTCGTATATGACTTTTACTTGGCTAGATATGTGTGTGTATGTGTGGAGGGGGAGGAAGGTGAGGAGAAAGGGGAAGGAGGGGGGGAGGGAGGAAGGGGGAAGATAGGGGAGGAGGAGAGAGGAGTTGGGGAGAAGGAGAGAGAGAGAGGAGGAGGACCGGGAGGGAAAGAGGGAGGAAGGGGGGAGAAGAAAGGGAATAGGAGTGGGAAGAGGAGGGGGATGGAGAGACGGATGAGGAGGAGGAGAGAGGAAGAGAGGGAGGGGGAGGTGGGGGACGAGAAAGAGAGAGGAGGAGAAGGAAGGGAAGGAGGGAGGAGGAGGGGGAAGGGGAAGAGGAGGAGGAGGAGGAGGAGGGAGAGGGGGTGCTCTTACCTGGCTGGAGTAGATCGTGGAGTAGATGTGGGTGAATTTGTTAAAGTTTTGCTAGGTGTTACGTCATTTATAGCGGAGAAGTGGATGTAGTAGTAGTGGCAGTGGTAATAGCAAGTAATGTAGATAGTAACAGT
>NW_028234404.1:21675496-21677996 GCF_977035675.1 Penaeus japonicus | reverse complement strand
GAGTTAACCCCTTCAGCACGTGCGAGAGAGCGGCCGGGGTAACGAGGCTCCAGAGCGAGGTTGATCTCAAGGGGCTTTTTGGCGATAGGGAGCTTGTTTCTTGCTTGATCTTATTCTTTGGGTTATTTCTACCTTTATTTTACATTCTTCTTCATTAGCTCATCTTCCATTCTTTCATTATGTTCGTATTCTTCTTCTTCGTCTTCTCCTTTTTCGTCTTGTTCGTATTCTTCTTCCTCTTCTTCGTCTTCCTCTTCTTCTTCGTCGTCTTCTTCTTCGTCTTCCTCTTCTCCTTCTTCGTCTTCTTCTTCGTCTTTCTCTTCTTCTTCGTCCTCTTCTTCTATTTCGCTCCGATTTTTGCTACTTTCCTTTTCTTTTTCTTCCTTTCTTCCTCTTCTGCTTCTCACTTTTTGTCCTCGTTAATATACATCCTATTCTTATCATTAATCTTATTTTCTATTATTCCTTTATATTTCATGCTCTTTCTTTTCTTCTCTTCTTCCTCCATGTACTCTTCTTCCCTCTTCGTCTATTTTTCAGTCTTATTTAGTTCTCCTTATTTTTTCTTCTTTTCCTTCTTTCTTCACCTTCTGTTCATTCAAAGATGGAGATAGAGAGAAATGGGAAAGAACAAGAAGACAAGAGGAGGAGGAAGAAGAAGGCTCAAACAAACACACAAGCGAACGAGAAAGAGAGAAAGACAGAAGAAGGATCGGCCGAGAGGAAGGAGAAGAAGAGGGGGAGATGGCGATACAAAGCATGTAAACCAGAAAGCGAGGAAGAAATACAAAACAGAAGAAGGGGAGGGAGATGCCATCAAGCAGGCAAGCGAACGAGAAAGACGAAGACAAAAGAAGCCGATAAAAAAAAAAAAAGTAAAAAAGGAGAAGACACAAAAACCAGAGAAGACTCAGGACGAACAAGAGGATAAGCTTCTAGAGTCGAGGCGAGCGAGAGAACGACAGCCGAGGCAGGTCTAGTAAATGAAAAAGCGAAAGACAGACAAACAGAGGCAAAGGCAACCAGAAACGAACAATAAAGAAAATAAGAAAGAAGGAAAGATAACAGACAGATAGAAAAAAAAGACAAGTAAACAGACAAGCCATGAGATGAAAGAAGATAATAAGCTTTTAGAGTCAAGACGAACGAGCAAGAGAGAGAGAGAGAGAGAGAGAGAGAGAGAGAGAGAGAGAGAGAGAGAGAGAGAGAGAGAGAGAGAGAGAGAGAGAGAGAGTTAGCGAAAGAAAAGAAGGGAGAACAAGGGAGAGAAAAAGTGAGTGAGAGAGAGAGAGAGAGAACAAAAGAAACCCTCTTAAAAAAAAGCGAAAGAGCAAGAAAGCGAAGGCGAGAGAGCGAAAGAGCGAATAGGCGAGAGCGTGTGACGAGCGCTGTGTGCCGCGCGCCCGAGACAGGTAGCGTGGAGGAGCAGAAACTTCGAAGAGCCCTTCACAAGTGTCGACGCTTCAGGTATTCAGGAACGAGACCCGAGCACCCTTATTATCGCTCTCGGCCGGCGTCCAGGAGCACCCTTATTATCACCCCTTGTTTTCTCGATACTCGGGCTTATTTTTGGCTTATTTGGGGGGGGGGGGCGCTCTGGATTTTGGGTTTGTTCTTTCTCGTTTTATTTTTTATTGGTGTGTTCATTGTTGTTGTTGTTATTGTTATTAATATTCTTATCTTTAGTATCATTAGTTTAATTATCAATATCATTATTGACATTATCATAACCATTATCATCTTTATTATAACAATCATGATCCTTATCCTTATTGGCATTATCGTCATTGCCATTGTTATCACTATTATTGTTATTACACTTATTATCCTGATCACAATTATTATCATCATTATTATTTTGTTCATGGATTTCCATTGCCTTCTTTGGACATTTCTCTCTCTCTCTCTTTCTCTCCCCACCCCTATTCTCTCTCTCTCTCTTTCTCTCTCCCTGTGTCTCCCACCACCCATTCCATTCTCTCTCTCTCTCTCTCTCACTCACTCACTCACTCACTCACTCACTCACTCACTCACTCTCTCTCTCTCTCTCTCTTTCTCTCTCCCTGTGTCTCCCACCACCCATTCCATTCTCTCTCTCTCTCTCTCACTCACTCACTCACTCACTCACTCACTCACTCACTCACTCACTCACTCACTCACTCACTCACTCACTCACTCACTCACTCACTCTCTCTCTCTCTCTCTCTCTCTTTCCCCGTGTCCCCCACCCCCTGCTTATATGGAAAGGGTTCGCATCCGCCGTCCCCAATGGTGGTTATGCGGGAAGGTAGTCTGGAATGAAAGAGGGGTGACAGTCAAAGTTTATTTTAAGGGTCTAGGTACTTGGGAAGGCCACTATGTGTGAATTACATATCCGTCAAAGTTGTCCAGACCTGACCCGGCGATTGCCTCGCTAGTTAGAGTGCAATATTCATATGGTATTTGTATATGATCTTATTGCTGTATTTAATATCATATGTAAGCATACTATATAATCTCT
>NW_028234404.1:21660496-21662996 GCF_977035675.1 Penaeus japonicus | reverse complement strand
GATTCCAGTTTACTCCTGCGAAATTCGCTATTTCATCCCGCCATCTATCTCGGCTTCGCAGGATGTACTCGACTGGATGAGTTGCCCTAGGTATACATACTTGTTCACTGCTTCTAGTACCTCGCCCTGTATTTGTATTTGCTTAACTGGTGTTCGACTGTTGAACATGACTTTAGTCTTTTTCATGTTCATTTTAAGGCCAATCTTCAGACTTTCCCTATTTAAATCGCTTATTAATTATTGTAATTCATCTGCTGACTCGCCGAAAAGAACAATGTCATCTGCAAATCTTAGATTGCTTAAGTGGTCATTTCCTATTTTAATCCCTCTCTCCTTCCAATCTAACTTCTTGAATACTTCCTCTAAGCAAGCTGTAAACAGCTTCGGTGAGATGGTGTCGCCCTGCCTAACACCCTTTTTTATTGGTATTTTATTGGTTTCTGCGTGGATTTTGATGGTCGCTGTACCATCTCTATATATATCCTCTAATAATCTGCAGTATATTTCCTCTACTCCTTGTTTACGAATTGCATCTAGTACTGCAGATATCTGTACCGAATCGAATGCCTTTTCATAATCTACGAATGCCATACATAGGGGCTTCCTATATTCGTTTGTTTTCTTCCTTATTTGGGTTAGTGTGTGGATATGGTCTGTAGTTGAGAATCCACTGCGAAACCCTGTCTGTTCCCTGGGTTGTTTTGAATCTTATGTATCGGTGATACGGGTTGTGATGATTTTTGTGAACAGTTTATAGATTACTGAAAGGAGGCTTATAGGTCGGTGATTCTTTAAGTCTTTTGTCTCCCTTTTTTGTATTAAAATTATTATTGCATTTTTCCAGGCCTTCGGAGTTTTACCGACGCTTAGACATCTGTTATAAAGACTGGCCAGTTTTACTGCCGCAATCTCTCCTGCATCTTGAATAAGATCTACACTAATGCCATCTTCTCCTGGTGTTTTTCCTCTTTTCATGCTTTTTAGTGCCCTATTTATTTCATCTACCGTGATGTTTGGAACGTTTCCAATTGTTGTTTTTGTGTCCGTATGTGGTTGATCGTTTGAGTGGTAAAAGCCGACATAGAAGTCTTCTATTATTTTGATAATTTCATTTTTATGTATGTCGCCTCTCCGTTGGGTTTCTTTACTGCATACATTTGTTTTTTCCCTATTCCGAGCCTCCTCTTTGTTGCCTTAAGGCTGGTGCCGGCAAGCATAGCTTCATTTATTTTTCGTATGTTAAATTTGCGTACATCCTCTTTCTTCTTCTTGCTTATCGTCTTAGTCAGCTCTGTTGATTCTATCTTGTCTCTAATTGATGTTATTTTCATGTCCCTACGGTGTTTCATAAGCTCTTTTGTC
Source organism: Penaeus japonicus (assembly GCF_977035675.1). Classification (NCBI taxonomy): domain Eukaryota; kingdom Metazoa; phylum Arthropoda; class Malacostraca; order Decapoda; family Penaeidae; genus Penaeus; species Penaeus japonicus. The sequence goes on along the minus strand of NW_028234404.1, from coordinate 21,661,634 downwards.
TCCACCGAAAGCTTACTGAAATCTTCTTTTTCGGCTTTACCCCTTATTTCAAGTGCAGCTTCCGTTAATATCTTATTGAATTGGTCGTTCATTTGGTCTATGCCAAGATCTTCGAGAGCTGAGTATTTGTTTCGGATGTTGATACTGAATTCCTTCGCCCTATCTTAATGTTGGTTAGATTAACGAGAGGCTTCTGTATGAGCTTATTTCGTTCCCTTCTTAGCTGTAATTTTACTCTTCTTCTGACCAGTCTATGGTCGCTACCGACATTTACTTTATTGATAACGGTTACGTCTTGTACAATGTCGCGCCTATTGGTGATTATGAAGTCAATTTCGTTTTTAATGCCGGATGGTGATTTCCATGTCCATTTCCTCCCGGGTCTCTTTTCGAAGAATGTATTCATAATTTTAAGGGATCGAGCTTCAGCGAATTCTATCAGCCTTAGTCCTCTCTCATTTCTGGTGCCTATTCCATGTTTCCCAACCGAGGTTTCTCCATCTTCCCTTATTCATATTTTGTCATTTAAATCCCCCATAATCACGGTAAAATGGATTTTTGCTCTATCGGTACCTGCTTGCACATCTTCATAGAAGCTCTCTATCTCCTCATCACTATGACTGCTGGTAGGAGCGTACACTTGGATAATTTTTAGGCTATATCTGTTGTTTAGTTTCAGTATTACAGAAACTACTCTTTCACTCACACTGTAGAATTCCCTAACATTCTTTTCGAGTCGCTTGTGAACCAAGAAACCTACTCCTGATTCTTGTTTGCTATCGAAGGGTTTACCTCACCAACATAATAAGTGTCCATCATTTAGTAATTTCTGCTCTTCGCCTAGTCTCCTAACTTCAGAAAGTCCTACAATATACCATTTAATAAATGAAAGTTCCTCAGTGTCAAAAGATAAGATTCTGTTCTCAGAGTCCTTACATTGTATGTGCATAAATTCATCATCTTTAGGCGGCCTGGGTCTAACCGGATATTTTTAGCATCCTCTGTTCCGGAACGATCCTGATCGCCGCCGTGACCAGGGGCTCCTTCGCTTCCAGGGAATGAGGGCCGTTTTCTTGACTGGGAAATCATATTTAAGATGGGTGTAGCCTGATACCCCCACCTGTCGGCGTTATTTGTG
>NW_028234404.1:21630496-21632996 GCF_977035675.1 Penaeus japonicus | reverse complement strand
CCACTTCGTTCATTTCAGGACGAGACTCTCAGGACTTGTTGTTTCTGGTTTGTATTCTCATTCGACTTTCCATTCTTAACCCCCCCCCCTCTCTCTCTCTCTCTCTCTCTCGCGCGCGCGCTCTCCCTCACTCTCTCTCTCACTCGCTCACTCACTTTCTCTCTCTCTCTTTCTATCTCTACCCCCCACCTCTCTCTCCTTATCTAACTATTTTTCTCTTTTTTATTTTATCTCTCTCTTTATCTATTTATTCCTCTCTCTCGCTCCCCCTTCCCCACTCTCTTTCTCTTTCTCTCTTTCTCTTTCTCACTCTCTCTCTCTCTTTTTTGCTCTCTGTCTCTCTCGCCCCCCCCCCCCGTTCTCTCTCTCTCTCTCTCTCTCACTCCTCCCTTCCGCCTTCTTTCCTTTTTTTTCTCTCTCTTTTTTTCTTTCTCTCTGTATCTCACTGTCTCTCTCTCTCTCTCTCTCTCTCTCTCTCTCTCTCTCTCTCTCTCTCTCTCTCTCTCTCTCTCTCTCTCTCTCTCTCTCTCTCTCGCTCGTTCCTCCCTCCCTCTCTTTCTGTCCTTTTCCATATCTAACAGAGACTTCTCAATAAAATGTTGAATGAGTCGCTTGTTGGTTACCTTGGGCTTTTCTCCATCTTCAATGTGGCGTCAATGGCAAAGGAAAGTCTATTGTAATTCTGTTTTAGAGTGGAAAAGTATATAAAAGAAAGAAAGAAAAAAATAAACGTCTGGTGATCCCTTTAACCGTGTGACAGGTGCTGGCATAACAAGGAGATAAGCATGGATGTTGTATTGGTCAAGAGAAAAGTGTCACAGATGGTCCTTCTCAACTGTCCCCACATCATCAGCTGTGCGCCACCCCCCTCACCCACGTAACAGACACCTAGCTATGCTACGCTATTGCTTTTGAGTATGTAGAATTGCCAATCATTTATCATGCCATTAACTTGTATAACTCATTCATTAATTCGTCATGATTAACATATTTCATTTCATTTTGTCTCCGTATCTAATTCTTGTCTTTCTCTGACGTGCTTATATGATTAATTCTTATATTAATAGGTCTGTCAAATCACTTTGTATACATGGCATTTGATTGTGAGTGCTCTTGTTTTCCTCCTGGTAATTTATAAATTTAATTAGATAAGAAATCGACTGACTGGAATGGTCGTGTGGGGATCTTATACCTATTTGTTTTATCTTATACCTATTTGTTTTATATTACAAATATCACTCGTATTGCAAGAAATGTCGCTAATACCAACCTTTTAACACATGAGCCAGCATCATTACAGCATACGGAGCAAATACTTAACTTTTGATCATGAGTGCGAAACCGGGGAGGGGGGGGGTGAACTTTCCCGCCCCTGAAAATCACTGCAGGGCAGCTGGACCTTTAAATGATCTTGATTGGCTGGACTAACACGCCCGTTGACCTGATTGGCCCATACCCAATTAGAGGGCATAATTTATATATAACTTTAATAGTTGAATTAAAAATTAAAAGTAATTACAATAAAGCATGGAAATATTGTACATTTGGATGAAGACGCAGCCAACCTTCTGGGTACACGATATTTTTTTGGCAGTTTTCGTTGCAAAGTTATGATATTCATTTCCTCCGGAAACTTTTCGCTTCTGAGAGCCCTCCCCCCACAGCCCCCAACGCCCGCGTCGACGCGGTACTGAACGATTTCTGGCGAGAGATTTAAAGATATTTTTCTGTATCAAAACCTAACTCATAGACCTAACCTAACCTAGTCTAATTTTTCAGTTAACCCTAGCCAAGAAGGGCTACAAGCCTGGCGTAGCATCTGCTCCGCAAATCTGGCTTATCCTTATCCTTACCCTAACTGATGGAGCTGACCTAACCTAGCCTCGCTTTTATTTTTCCCCTAGCCAAGGAGGAGGGCTCCCCCCCCCCCTCCACACACTTTTCAAGCCACTGCGTGGCAAATACATTTTCAATCCTAATGTGCACATTAGTTACCTTAATTGGAGGCATATGAGGACGCAGGTTACGGGTCGTCCCGTGAGAGTTTGAGTGCTGAGCTGCCATTTTCATGAAATAACTGAATAAAGCCCCACAGCGTGTATCTACAACCTGTACACTCTATAGCCATCTCTATAATGATTTTGAAATTTGAACGAGGACCCATACTTTCCATTCAATTGTTTGTGATTGGTCGATAAAGTTGTCGGTTAGATCAATCGTTTCTTTATTGGTGCTACCATTGTCACGTGACATCATAGCCCATTAGTGATGATTTTAGATTTCCACGGGCGAGATCGTAGATGCGTAGAGTTGATATTTTTCAGTTTTCAGTTCGTCAGTGCAGTGGAAACATCTTCGTTTACTTAGTTTTTTTTTAATTATTTTCAAAATAATATATCTCGTTTATCTTACGCTTCCGGAAGAAAAAAGTTTTATGATGTTACGTCATGCTGTATGGTTCGTTTTTTTTTTTTTTTTTTTTTTTTGCATAGCAACAATA
>NW_028234404.1:21552996-21565496 GCF_977035675.1 Penaeus japonicus | reverse complement strand
GCAATATTTCTTCCTGCCTGCTCCACTTCCTCTTTCCTCCCGTGTCTGGTCATATCGAGCTGTCATTCTCTCTGTCTCTGTTCGTCTGCCTATCTGTCTGTCTCTCGCTCTCTCTCTCTGTCTGTCTGCCCCCCCCCCCCCCATCTCTCTCTCCCTCTCTTTCACCCCTCCCCCCTCTCTCTGTTTCTCACCCGCTATCCCTTTTATAATATTCATAAACCTCAGATATCACAATCATGTCACTTATGAAGTAGACGAATGAAGAAATATCTTTTAATAAGTTCTGCATGGCTTTTCCATGAATAAATCTCAAACTTACACCGAATTTTCCATTCTCTGTTCCAGGAAAAAACGTTTTTTTTAGACCCTACCGAAGCCTTAGGCTTTCCTATCCGCAAAACGGGTAGAAAATTCACTTCCCTTTTCCCTTCTCTCTCTTTCGCTCGCTCGTTCTCTCCCTTTCTCTCTCCTCTTCTCTTTCTTTCCTTCTTTCTCTCTCTCTCTCTCTCCATATATATATATATATTTATATATATATATATATATATAATATATATATATGATATATATTATATGATTATATATTAATATATATATCTTATATACGCACACCACACACACACACCTCACAACACACACACACACACACTATAGTGATATATATATATATATTATATATATATATATATATAATATATATATATATATCTATTTATATATATATACTGACACTCATGAACCTCAGATATCGGAAATGTATCGAAAATGGAATAGAAAAAAAAAAAAAAAAAACAAGACAATATATGCAGCATGATTACTACACTAATGAACATCAAAATTTGAACCGAATATCCCGAATCACATTCGAGGGAAGAAAGATAGACCTTTCCAAATCCCTTGACATTCCATTCATAAAACGGACATGTAATTCCCCTTTTCACGTGCAAGAGACGAACAAGGGGAAGAAAACTCAAGACCTATTAGGGAGAGCATGTCACGCTTGGAAAACACGGGAGTTTCAGGGGTTGAAATTTAAGGGATCAATTGATTACTATCTATGACTTTATGGTTCAAAATCGGATTCACATTGATACGATACGATGAATCAACGGCTTGAATCAGGGGCTTCCGATCAACTAAACTATTGTGCATCTCAGAGTAAAACCCGAATTATAAGCTGTATTCGGAACTACAAAGTGAGCCATCCCTGATCTTGTGCAATCGATGGTGACAATGCTACCTTTCATTTGCATCATCCTAATGGCGGATATCGAAACCGATGTTGTGTTTCAAAATGAAAGGTACGTTAGGTAAGATAGCGCCAAAAATGGAATTGATAACAGCAAAATGATGACAATATTGATAGCCATACCGCAAAGATTCACTCCATAAGCACAAATAACACTGAAAAGGACCGCAATTATGATAACAAGGACAACACAAGCGTGCAACCAAGAGGGGATGGTCAAGAATCTGCCCTTTAAACGAAAATCAATATGGCCACAGCAACAGGCAGTTCCAATGATTGGATCCGGAATTTACAAGCATCTGCGCTTGCTGTAGCCGTCTAAGTATAGCTTCGTGTTACGGTTCTCACTTTCATATCAGTCACAGGGTGGCGAAATCTAGTTTTTTTTCTGACAATACAAAAAATGAAGAAAAACGAAGATAGCCACGTGTTATGAATAGTGAAAAATAGATTTGATAACCATCTTTCGATACTCATAAATTGTGCTATCAACATTTCAGGAAAAGGGAGCAACAGGCCATGTTAGTTTTTCAATAAAAATTAATCGATCCGTCCCCAATTACATATGTATACATGAATATATATCTAAAGAGAGAAATGTGTGAATGTGTATACTTACGTCTGCATATGTGTGTCCTTGTATGTTTTTTGTATATTCTTTATGCCCTTATGTCTTTACACACACACATACGTACATACTTACATATGCACACACACACACACACACACACACAACACACATATCAATAAAGAAATACTACAGTGTTCATCTTCATACATACGCCCTCCTATCCCCCCCCCCTCTCTCTCTCTCTCGCTATCTCGCTATCTCCTCCCCCCCTCCCCCCTCTCTCTCTCCCTCCTTCATCTATCTCTCTCCCCCCTCTCTTTCTCTCTTTCTCTCTCGCTCTCTCTCTTTCCTTCTCTCTCGCCTTTTACACCATTCTCCCCTCATTCTCACCCCGTACTACACACCCCGTGAAATATTACCCCCCACACTTTATGGACTCTATAAATCATCACTCCCGAGTTGGCAAGGGCGGAGAGGTCCGAACGCTGATTGCTAATTCCAAGCGCGTGTTTACGTATGGACGCCATCAATCACTTTTTCACTGGATGTGCGTCAATCGACTCAAGTTGAAAGGGGAATAACTTTTTTTCCCTTTCTAGATACATTGCATCTTTCTTAGATTAAGGGAGAAGCTCATTTTTGTGCTTGTGCTGTTATCTAATTTTCTTCTTTCTTTTAGGTAAGGGTGTTGCTTTTAGGGACTTTTTGTGTGTTGTTTTTTTTTAGAAACATATAACAAATGTAGCTTATGATTGATTAAAAAAAAAATTGTGTTGACATTAGAAAGAGCATTAGAAACGAACCTATATTGTTTTTTTTATATACTTACATACAAATATGTATACATGTATATATATAGATAAAAAAATACATACATATATATATATATATGTATATATATATATATATATATATATATATATACAAACTCTAATCCAAGCAAGCAAAGAATCTTTTATCCTCTAGTTACAAAGTGTACTGAATTCAATGCAAAAGTATACGCAATGCTTGATTCTAAAAAAAGAAAGAAAGAAAGAAAAAAAAATCTTACAACGAACTTAATGCCGGACAGGTTTCGGTTGGAGATTTTCTTCTGTAAAATTTCCACTTCTTACTTTACGATTCGCTTTTCGTTATTGTAGGAATTTGGGTTTTCATTGTATATGGAATGGCTTGATAATTCAGACAAATTGTTTTTTCATACTTATGTAGGGATCAATCTACCTCACCTTCTCTGACTCTTGTATTATAGTATATATATATAATTATTTAGTTTTAGTATTTTATAGATAGATTTAGAGTTGTTAGTTGTATATATATATAGTTAGTGAATAGGTAGAGTACGTTTACTTATGTATATAGTTATTGTTGAATATTTTGTAGTGTATATAGATATATACATTTAAGATACATTTTTCGATATATAGATATATATATTATATATATAGATTTATAATGTATATTTATTACATATGTTATAATTATATTTATTTACAGATATTTATATATTTATATTATATTATATAGATATATTTATATGATATAGATATATATAGTGTGTGTGTGTGTATATACTGTTGTGTGGTGTGTTTATATATTTAAACTATATATATATTTAATTATATATAATTGATTATTTTATATATATTTATAGATATGTATATATAGATAGATATTTAGATATATAATGTAGATATATATATTATAAATATATAGTATATGATAGATATTAGTATTATATTTAAGATATATCAGGTTATTATACTACATAAGAATAATATATATATATGGTAAATTGATATTTATATTATATTTATTTTTATTCTATATGATTTATAGTGATATATAGATATTTTGATTTGTTTTTTTATATACATAACTTATATATATATAATGATATATTTATTGAGGGATGGCAGTGTATTTATATATATATGATATATTGATACATACTGTTCATACACCAACACCACACACACAAATCACATCACTCAAACACACACACTACTCACACATCACACAACACACACACCACACACACACACACGAATCACATACACCAAACTACACTCTACACTCCACTAAGTATATTACATATATATATATATATATTATTTAATTATATAGTATATATATATATGTATATTTATATATAAATATATATATATATAATATATATACACACACACATATATATATATATATTATAAATATATATAATATAGAGGAGAGTGGACGAGGAGACGAGAGAGACGGTGTGGGGAGATGAGAGGGGAGTTGGAGACGGAACGTGGGTGGAGGCGAGACGTCGAGGAGGATGAATGAGAAGACTGAGAATGATGGAGTTGAGTTAGAGGAGAGAGGAGAGGAGAGAGAGAGAGACAGAATCAGATAGATAGATTTAAACACAGTCACTCATACAAATACACACACACATATGCAAATACACTCACACACATACACAAAACGCACACACACACACACATACACACACACACACACACACACACACACACTCACCAAATACTCTCTAACTGAACACTCACACACACACACACACACACACACACACACACACAAAAGGGACTCACACTCACACAAACACACAAACTCACACCGCACTCACACTCACACACAACACACACACACTGATTTATATATTGATTATATATATTATATATATAATATTTTATTACACATATAGAGACATAGATACTTGTTGATATTTAAGCTGAAACAAAACTCACACACAACATATACAGTACGAAAAACAACAAACACATAATTACAAACACAGTAGACACACACAAACATACATTTCATTCATCGGACTTACTTATATAGTGTGTGTTTGGGTGTGTGTGTGTGTGTGAGAGGAGTGTTTGTGTGTGTGTGTGGGTGTGTGGGTGTGTGTGAGGTGCGAGTGTGGGGGTGTGGTGAGTTGGTGTGTGTGGGTGTGGGTGTGTGTTTGCGAGTTTCTGTGTGGAGTGAGTGTAAGTGTGAAGTGTGGGGGTGGTGGTGAGAGGATGTTTGGTGTTTGTGGTGTGATTGTGTGTGGGTGTGGTGTTTGTGTTTGTGGTTGTGGTGAGTGGTTGTGGAGTGGGTGTGTGGGTGTGTGGTGAGTGAGTTGTGTGTGGTTATTGGTGTGTGTGTTTGTGATGGCGTGTGTGGGTGGCTGTGTGTGAGGTGTGTGAGTGTGTGAGATGTGTGAGGAGTGTGTGTGTGTGTCGTGTGAATGTGTGTTGGTGGGTGTGTGTGTGGTGTCTGGGTGGGGGGAGTGGGTGGGTGGTTGTGTGGGTGTGTGGTGTGAGTGAGTGAGTGTGTGAGAGTGGTGTGTGGAGTGAGTGAGTGTGTGTGTAGTGACTAATTTATGAGTGTTTCTGTGTGTGGGGTGTGTGTGTGTGTGTGTGAGTGTGAGAGGTGTGTGAGAGTGTGTGTGAGTGTGAGTGTGAGGATGTAGAATGTGAATATGTGTGTGTGTGGTGGAGAGTGTGTGAGTGTGAGTGTGTGTGGTGTGTGTGGAGTGATTTGTGAGAGTGTGAGGCTATGAGTGGGTGGTGGGTGGGTGGGGGGGGGTCGGGGGGGTGTGACTGTGGAGAGATTGAGTGTGAGTATGTTTGTGATTGTGGAGATGGGTTTGGAGAGTTGTTTGAGTGTGTGAGTCTTGTGGTGATGTGGAGGGTGTGTGAGTGAGTGTGTGAGTGTGTGTGTGGTGAGTGTGTGGGTATGTGGGGTGTGTGTGTGTGTGTGTGTAAGTGTTAGTGAGTGTGGGTGTGTGGGTGGCTGTTTGTGTGTGTTGGGTTTGTGTGTGGGTGTGTGTGTATGTATTGGCTGTGTGCATGTGTGAATGGATAGGGAGCGTGAGTGAGAGTGTGTGTGTGTGTGTGTGTGGGTGGTGTGTGTGTGAGGTGATGTGTGAGTGTGAGTGTGAGTTTGTAAGTGTGGCTGATTTCCTGAGTCAGTTCGGAGCTTGTGTGTGTTGGGTTTGTCAGGTATTGTGTTGAGAGATTTGTGTGTGTGTTTTTTTGGTGTGTTTTGTGTTGTAGTCAGTGTGTGTCTGTGTGTGTTTGTGTGTGTGTGTGTGAGTAGTTTGTGGTTGTGAGACTGTGTATGTTTTTGTAGATGTGAGTGTGAGTGTGAGGTGACTGTTGGTGTGTGTATGAGTGTGTGGGAGTGTGTGTTCTTTGTGAGAGTGTGTGTGTGTGATTATTGTGTGTGTTTGTGTGTGTGTGAGTTAGTGTGTTTGTGAGTTTAGTGTTAGTGTGTTGTGTGTGTATTTGAGGTGGTAGTCTCTCATATATCTACTCTATGGGTCTTGAGGGTGTAGTGAGAGTGAGTGATTGTAGTGGTGGTGAGAGTGTGTGTGTGTGAGTGTGTGGGTGTGTAGTTAGTGTGTGTTGAGTAATTTTATGGTGTATATGTTGTGTGAGTCTGTGAGTTAGTGTAAGGGTGAGTGAGTGTGATTTAGAGTGTGTGTGTGATTGTTGTGTTGAGAGTGTGTGTTGGGTGTGTGGGAGGTATCCACACTCACACTTCATAATATCTGGATGACTCTCTCTCTCCTATATAACACAAAATCTTAATCTACTCAATCTATCTCTCACACTCAATATACACTCTATACTATCTCAAATCTTGGATGTGTGAGTGTGTGAGTGTGTGTGTGTGTGTGTTTGTGGGTTGTGTTTGTGTTTGTGTGTTGGGTGTGGCACCAGAGTCTTGTTTTGGTGCTGACAGAGTTTTGAGTGAGAGTGGTGTTTGTGTGTGTTATAGTTTGTGTTTGGTGAGTAGATGTGTTCCTGAGTGTGGTTATAGAGTGTGTATTGATAGAGATTTGTTTGTGTGTGTGTTGAGGGTGTTTGTGTTTGGTGTTGAGATATTGAGAGAGAGGTAGTGTGAGGTTCATCTGTGAGTTTGTGTGTGTAGTGAGTGGTGATTTGAGTTTGTTCGTTTAGTTTGTATTGTTACTGTATATTTTTAGTGTGTGTAGTTAGTTGGTATTGTTTTTGGGAATCTCATCTCTCAAAAACACTCTCGCACAAATCAACTCACAGATCAGACTCAGAGAGAGTGAGAGTGTTAGGTTGTGATTGAGTGTGGGTGGGGAGTGTGTGTGTGTGATTGTGTGAGATTGTTAGAGGAGAGAGTGAGTTAGTGGTGGGTGTGAGGGTGTCTATAATATATCACTAGCACAATCTCTATTCATATCTCACTCTATATCTATATCACATATCTATCTCTATACAACTCTCACTCTCTCAAAGAGTGTTAGTGTGTGGTGTTATATTGTGAGTTTGAGTTATATATTGTTAGGGTAATACATATATTTGGAGGACAGTACATATAGATTTATATATATTATTATATAGATATTTAGATATTTTTATATATATATATATATTTTTTTAGAGGGATACATATATATTTATAACATTACAGACATATATATAGATAGATATATATATTATTTAGAGATTTATAGATATTTAGCATAGATATAGTTACATAGATATAGATATTATTATATATATATATTTATATATATATAGTTATATATATAGGAAATATATATGTATATATATATATATTTTTTATAGATATATTATAATATATTATATATCTGTATAGATTTGTATATATATTATATATATAGATATATATTATATATATACATATTATAATATAGACTATATATATATTAATAGATTGTACACACACACATCACACATCGCATCATATTTATATAAAATTTAATATATATATTTATAGTATATATATTTATATATATATTTATATATATATAGATTTTTATATATATATATTTATATTTAGATATAAATTTATTCATATTACATAGACATATTACACAGTATATGTATATAGTATTATATATATTTATATCGATTTTTATTTATATATTTTTTTATTATATATATATTTATACAATTTTTGCTATAAGGATGTTGTATGTATATTATAGATATTATATATATATATCGATTTATATATTATTTTATTTATTTATATATAGATATATGTATATATAATACATAACAACTTATATATATAAATATATATATATATATATAAATATATATATAAAGATAGTTATATAATATGCATAATATATATATATATATATATATGATATATATATTCCATATATTAATATATATGTTATAAATATACATACAATATATATATATAAAAGTACTATATATATATATATATCCATATATATATATTTATTGTATATATATAACATAAATACATTATATATATATTTATATGTATATATATGTACTTATGTATTATATATGATATATATGAAATTTATATATTATTATAATATAATATTTTATATAATAATGTATAATACAGTATATATACTTATTTTATATATATATATATATATATATATATATAACATATATATATTATATATCTATATATATTATACATAGATAGATGTACAACACACAATAATTATATAATATTATATATATATATATTTACGATATACTATATTATAGTATATATATATATATAATTTTACATATATATATTTATATATTTATATATATATGTATAGAAATTATATATATATATATATATATATATATATATTTGCTTATATATATTATATATATGGTGTATATTATATACTTATACCCCACTGTATATAAATATATGTATAATATAGTATATAAGTCTATATATATGATATATTATATATATATATATATATATATATATATATATATATATATTTATACACACTTATATATACATATATGCATTTATAATATGTGTTTGTGCGCACCTTTCCTCCAATATACTTGTTCTGTGTTATAATGTACCCTATAGAAAATGGACACCGATGACAAATATCAACATTATTATAAGTATTCGTCATAAGATGTCATTAACATAGTATATTCACGGGATTTATGAATACCCATTACGAGAAAAAATGGCAGGTGTCACCCGAACATCTTGCACAAGGTCGTGTGTGGGTTAAGCCTGGCACTAGTAATGTGACGTTTGGTGTTTTCCCGGTTAACGTGGAGAATTCAGCATTGGACGGATGAGCTTAAACCTGGTAGCGTATGAAATACATAAATAATAACTTTGCATATACATTTTTTTTCTATGCCAATTCAACATAATATCTTACACACCTACTTTGATACACACAACTTCCCTCGTAAAATGGGAGTCTTGATCAAAACTTCCTCGCTCACACACACCACTTAGGCCATAGGTACTTATCACATGCTTAACTAAATATTAGGAAGGAAGTACAAACCAACTGTCAGAAAGACATCGAAATAGGGGCTCCTTTGTGATGTGATATTATCACGATATTATCTCATTTTGCACACAAAGGGAAGTTCATTGCGATGTCATTACGTGCTCTGATCCACTATATTCGTCGAAGGTGGCACTGTGTAATGTTTGAGGTGCCAGTTTCCGTATGGAAGTAAATCATTCGCATATATTATCAGCTGCCAGGCGATCCATTAACTACTGTAATTACGCTGATGAACGGACCCTGCCTTGTATCGCTCCTTGAATCTCTCTCATTTATCTGCCGAGACATGTTATTGCTTTCGCCCGTTTACTCCAAATTGACGCTTGTATGTCTTTTTCTGCATTCGTTTATGCAATTTGTCTGTGAACAGTGGATACGTCCGATTTGTCTAGCAAGTCTTTCATACGTTTTATGTGTCCACCACGATTTGAAGAAACGTTTGATAAGAAGGAAATTATGGGATCTATATTATATGTTTATGTGTCTGTATATGTGTATGTGTGTGTGTGTGTGTGTGTGTGTGTGTGTGAGTGAGTGTGTTTACATCTATCTATCTGTGTGTGTCTCTCTCTCTCTCTCTCTCTCTCTCTCTCTCTCTCTCTCTCTCTCTCTCTCTCTCTCTCTCTCTCTCTCTATATATATATATATATATATATATATATATATATACGTGTGTGTATGTGTGTGTGTGTGTGTGTGTGTGTGTGTGTGTGTCTGTGTGTATTATATGTGTGTAATATGTGTAATGTGTGTGTGTGTGTGTGTGTGTACTATATTTGTATATATTATATATATAAATGACTTCTTGCCGCTCCTCTCCTTCCATATAATATATATATATATATATATACTATATATAATATATAGATATATTATATATAGCATAATCATATATTATATCATAGATATATAATATGGTCTTTCTTGCCGCTCCTCTCCTTCCATAGGTTTCAAGGTGGAATGGGAGGTCGACGACCAGCTCCCCTTCAAGGACATCTTGATTTATCGCTCTGCTGATTCCTTTTCCTTTTCATTGTACAGAAAACCCATGCACAGCGGGATGTATATACACTTCTCTTACCCCCCCCCCCCCAATTCAAGAGAAGTGTCGCCTTTCTCTTTTTTTCGTGTCCTCCGCATCTGTATCCTGCAGCATTTGGACGGAGAGATCGATATTCTACGCCGATCCTTCAGCGTGTTGGGCTACCCCAGCATGCAGGACCTACCAAACGCCAATCGTACCTTCTGGCTGGACCCCCTTCCCGGAGAGACTCCTCACCTGCCCGTTCATCTGCCATACACCGAGGAAAGCTACTCTCTCCGTCGCTCTCTTCATCTTCTCCCCTGCAGGCTCACCTTTCGGCAGGTGAACACTCTCCGTCGTAACCTGATCCCCACCTGTCCTCCCTCAGCTTTAAATGTAGGCACCTACGGCATTCCTTGCTCCACTTGCAGGAAGCAGTATTTCAGTGTCTCCAAGTGAAAGTACGCTGTATCCTGGGGACACTCTAACAACGCTCCCTTTTGTCATCAGTGGGATACAGGCCACTGCTTTGATTGGTCGGCTGCCTCATTTGTATCTACTTTCGCTGATGTCCGCGATGATGATGATGATGATGACTGGTAGACTCCTCTCTCTAAAATAGGCTGCCGGCGCTGGCACTCTTCTCAACCCGACTTTGTAACCCGACCAGTCCTGCTTCGGTTCCGCTTGCCCTTCTTGTTCCGTGTTGCTTCCCTCTTACCCTCTTACCCTCTTATATAGCTTCCTCTCCCCTTCCTCCTCAGACCTGAAGATGAAATCCAGGAGGATTCTGAAACTGTTGTCTCTCTGTTCAATAAAACTGATATATATATATATATATATATATATATATATATTATATATATATATATATATATATATATATATATAAGTATATTAATAATATATCTCTCTCTTCTCTCCTGCTCTCTCGTCGTCAGTCTCTTCTCTCATCTCAACATCTCCTAACACACACACACTCTCACACATCTTCACTCGACACATTATATATATATATATATATATATATATATATATATATATATATATATACATACATGTCTCTCTCTCTCTCTCTCTCTCTCTCCTCTCATCTCCTCTCTCTCTTACTCTATATATATATATTATATACATACATATATATATATATATATATATATATATATACAACTACTACAGACATATAATACATATATATATATATATATGTATATATATATATATTATATATATATATATATATATATATATATATGTGTTTGTGTGTTGTGTGTGTGTTGTGTGTCTGTTGTTTGTGTGTGTGTGTGTGTGTGTGTGTGTGTTGTGGGTGTATATATTATATGTATATATATATATATATATATATATTATATATATATATATATATAAATATATATATTTATATATATACATACATCCGGACACTAAGCCTGTAGCTTATCCTCCGGCAAGGGAGATGCTTCTTCATTCCTCTCCACTTCCTTCGGGACAGAATCTCAGCATAAATCCGTGCATGCTGGGAATCTCCAACACAAAGAATTCGGGTCTGGATTGCCGTGTGTTGCCAAGGGATATAGATCTCATCCTAGGGCCAAAATTATTTGCATGTGTGTGTTTGTGTGAGTATTTGGGATAACGGGTTTCTGAAATGATGGCTGTTTTTCATACCACTTGATTGGTTATATTGTTTTATGAACTGTTCATAACTATCATAAATAAACTTGATGGTGATGGATGAATTTAGTTACAAAATATGTTTGTTTGTTTTTAGAAACTAGTGCATAAATTATTATGCACGTACAGTTGTATATGAAAAAACAATGTACTGTTAGTTTACAAACACACAAACATACACAGACGCACAATTTACTGATTCATAATAATCTTAATCTCAAGCATAGACCTCTTAGGTTACTCATTCTGTAAAGCAACGTGACCAGACTCATATCAAGAAGGGAGATGTGAAAAGAAAACTAAATCTTAATCTTAAAACATAATAAATTTGTAGTGTAAGGATCTAATGCTTTCACGTACACATACCAAGTTACTTATCATGAACACAGTCACAATGGATACTAAATGTTGACAGGAGTTTAGTCCTATCCTTTTCGGTACTTCCATGACTCTCTCTCTCTCTCTATCTCTCTCTCTATCTCTCTCTCTCCTCTCTCTCTCGTATGCTTGTCTGTCAGTCAAGCAGTCAGTCAGACCATTTGTCTTTCTATCTCTTTATCTCTACGTCAAAGCCAAAGGCTCGTCGAAACAGCGCTTAATTACTGCATGAATAAATTCTGTTGTTTGCGTCACTCATCCGCGTTTACACTCCATTTGCACGACAATG
>NW_028234404.1:21527996-21532996 GCF_977035675.1 Penaeus japonicus | reverse complement strand
GTATAGCCGAACAAATAATTAACTCGCACTATTTTGATGACATTACATCTTGGAATGAGTTTAAAGAACTATTCAGGCTGAAATTCAGAGTAAATAGTACGCCATCCGATTTCTTTAAGGCACTAGAAGATAAGAAGTTAGGGCTGTATCAATCACCGAAAGACTTGTATATTGAGATTGAAGGAGCGGTGTTGCAAGGAATGCGAGATTACCCATTGTCTATTGGCGACTCGTCGGATCTTACTCGTAGAATATTTCTCTCTGCATTACCTCATTGGTTAAGACCGCATTTAGCAGCCGTAGAAAGTTCACCTTTAAATGAGCTAGTTGATGTTGCTTCTAGAATTTGGAATCTTCGAAGTAGTAATCGCACTGATCGCGCTGATCATGTACGAAATATTGCAACTGTGAATTCTAGCCCGTATTGCGCCTTCCATAAGGTCCATACACACAGCACTTCAGCATGTAAAGCTAAACCGTCCGGTCGAGGATGCTGGCATTGTGGTGAATCTCACAAACGACAAAATTGTCCATTTTTTCGTGAAGGCCAGAATCAAATATCCATTGAGAGTGACAAAGAGATGTGTAACGAAGGAGCAACCAGTAAAACGGAATGAGATTGATGTTTGTAATAATGTAAATCGTGGTCGTCCTTTAGCTTTATTTAAAGTGGGAGGGAAAATTGTAAAAACTTTCATTGATACTGGTTCTTCAGCTACTATATTGAAGTATAATGCCTTAAGTGAATTAAACGTTCGAAATAAATCTCCACCTAGGTCACTTATTGGGGTTTCGGGAAGTACTCTGAACTGTGTTATGGAGTGTGACATTGAGTTTGAAATTGACAAAGGGTGCAAAGTATTTCATAGGGTTGTAGTTGTAGATAATATTGAATTTCCAGCTAATCTATTGTGTGGGATAGATTTTTTGAGAAGATTTAACTATAAGTTAGTCCATGATAACAAAACGCAAATGTCTAAGTTAATTCTAAATGATATAACTTTCACTGTAAATTACAGTGATCAACCCTTTCTGCAAGTGTCTGCAACAACTCAAATTGGTACAGTATCTCTTGCCCCAGTGCATAGTTTGTTTAAGTCTAGTGTTTGTTCTCATGTGCTTAAATCTACTGTTTGTGTATCTAATAGTGGACGGTTTGTAAAATGTACAGTGCCATCTTTGCTTGAAGACAGTGTTTTGCTTGTTGAAAGTGAAATAGAATCTTTATTAATACCCAAGACTTTAGTAAAAGTGAAGGACAAAAGCATTCAAGTGTGGGTCGTAAATGTAACTAACAAGAACGTAAAACTTAAAAATGGAACAAAATTAGTGTCCCTGGAAAAAGTGTCAGACTTGCCAGATGTATATCTAAATACTTTCGGTTCGAGTGTGACTGATACTATATCTAGTGTTGAAGATGGTAAAATAAACTTAGATTTATCTGATTTGGACCTTTCTTATTTGAAAAATTCTGAGTGTTCTAAAGTTCTAAATGTCCTAAATAGATACCCTAATCTATTTTCTGGTGAACAAAGTATAGGAACAATACCTGGCATTTATCATTACATTCCTACAGGTGATCACAGACCTATTTGTACCAAGCAATATAGACTGCCAGAAGCATCCAAGGATATTATCAAGCAGGAATGTGAGCAGATGTTAAAGGATGGTGTGATCGAACATAGCAAAAGTCCTTGGTTATCTCCTGTGGTACTTGTCAGGAAAAAGGATGGTAGTATACGATTCTGTATAGACTTTCGAAACCTGAACCAAATTACTACTGCAGATGCATTTCCTTTGCCTAACATGACTGAACTTCTTGACAGTTTAAAACAAACTAAATATTTTTCAGTACTAGATGCTAAGAGTGCCTATTGGAGTATTCGTGTTGCACCTCAGGACCGGTGTAAAACCGCCTTCACTGATGGTAATCGGCTTTATCAATGGGTAAGGATGCCTTTTGGCTTGCGCACGGCTCCGAACACGTTTCAACGCACTCTCTCCATCATCTTGTCTCCAGTCCTCGGTAACCACTGTCTTTGTTATTTGGATGATGTCATCGTCTACTCTAATTCATTTCAGGAGCACCTAGATCATTTGTCAAGTGTACTTAACTCGCTTAATAAAGCAGGTCTTAAACTAAACCTAAAAAAATGCCAAATAGCAAGGCAGCAAATAAAGTTCTTGGGCTTTCTTGTCTCTTCAACAGGTATATCCCCAGATCCCGAGAAAGTTGAAGCTGTGATTCGCATGCCGTCACCAAAAAATGTACAGGAAACTAGAAGATACCTTGGCTGTGTAGGATTTTTTCGCCGGCATATAAAGGATTTCGCAAAAATTGCTGCTCCCTTAACGGATGTCACCAGGAAGAACAAACCATTTGTATGGAATGAGGCCCAAGAAAATGCCTTCCAAGCACTGAAGAAACGACTGAAATCTGCTCCAGTACTAGTAAGGCCTGACTTTAATAAATAATTTTCAAATACATACTGATGCATCTAAAGTAGCTATTGCTGGTTGTTTACTACAGTCGGATGACAATGATGATTTACATCCTGTAGCCTATTTCTCTCGTAAACTGAAAGGTGCAGAGTCAAGATATTCAGGGACAGACCTAGAAGCCTTAGCAGTGGTAGAGTCTGTACGTGCATTCAACCCATATGTATACGGTAGATCATTCAGTATACACACTGACCATGCTCCATTGACTCATATTTTTAAGAAGCACACAAAATCCCCTCGCATGTCAAGATGGAGTATAGAACTTGCTGAATATAATTATACTATTCATTATAAACAGGGAAGGAACAACTATGTGCCAGATACTTTGAGCAGAAGTATTGCAACTGTAGATCTTGAAAATGTTGATCCAACTGAATTTCGTGAGCTACAAATGAAAGACCCCCAATGGAGAACCGTAATAGAATATCTTGAAGGAGGAGAACTACCTAAACGTAAGTTATCAGCTCCCATTCATGAGTTTGAAATGGAAAATGGAATTCTCTATCATCTTAGACACAAAGAGGACGAGATAACCCACAGATTAGTCATCCCTAATGACCTACGTGCTGCAGCTCTTCGCCTAGTTCATGATGTCCCTATGGCTGCCCATCAAGGAATATTTCGTACGTACATCAGACTAACATCCATGTTCTTTTTCCCAAACCAGTTGTCATTTACGAAAGACTACATTCAAAGATGCTCTGCATGTCAACGAAGGAAGGGAGTACAAAAACGTCATGCATGCCTACACTCGATGCCAGAAGTAAAAGAACCTATGGATCGTGTCAGTGCAGACCTGATGGACCTCTATCAGTCTTACTCGGGTAAACGCTATGTCTTATCAATCGTGGACCATCTTAAGGCGCTGTCACACTAGCACTTTTCCGTCAATTTTCTGAAAAATTGTCAATTTTTGAGCGAATTGGCATCTTTTTAGTCAGACGATATTCCGAGTTTCCGCGTGAAACATTCCCGTCGTCCTATTGGCCAAGCATAATCAAATCAAGAACTATATTTTTAAATGTTCGTATTTGTTTTAAATCATTAATAATATTCAAATATAATGAAATTTACTTTTCATATTTATAGCTTAAAATTGACAAAGAGGAATATGTAAATCTAAATTTTATTTCATTAGATAAAATTTGTTTTAAGTGCTGGACTTCATTGTTTACATCCGTCAGCCGCAGAGCGCGCTATTTTTCCTCCAGTTTTGAAAAACAATGGACTGTGAATGGATACAGGCCCTTCAGAAGAATACTTGAATTAGAATATTTTATTGCTTTTTCTTGTTACGCTCAGCATCTGCTAAAACGGCTAAAGTCTAGCATAACCGCGCACTATCGCTTGTTCGGCGCCATTGTTTACAAATGCGATGCGAGTATCGCATTACTAAGCCGATGGCTCCTAGTGTGACTGCGCGCCTCGAAAAATTGACAATTTTTGAAAATTGACGCAATAAAACGACGGAAAATAGGCTAGTGTGACAGCGCCTTTAGTAGGTACGTCCAACTGGTAGCTTTGCAGGATAAGCAAGCAGAGACGGTAGCAAATGCTTTTGTTCAGGAATACGTTACTTTATTTGGAGCTCCAAAGGTGTTGGTTACTGATAATGGCTCGGAGTTTACTAATAGACTATTCTCGGAAGTCTGCAAATTAGTTCAGATAAAAACGTCACTTACTACACCATTCCATCCATCTTCTAACGGTATGATTGAACGGACCCATAGGACAAAAAAAGATTCGCTATCTATTCTCTCTGAAGAATCTCCACTATCTTGGGATGAGTATCTGCCTTATGTAAGATATGCACTGAACTCTGCCATTCACAGGTCTGTTAATGCTGTTCCCTTGTATTTGTTCACAGGACATAACTGTAACCCTCCATCTGGTTTGATAAGTAGAATTACAAGGTATGATGAGGACGGAATCTTTGATACACTACGCAAACTGCAAATGGCATGGAAAACTGCTGCAACACATTCTCAGCTAGCCCGAGCAACGGAAGCCAGATACCATGCGTGTGAAACCTGCAAATATAGATGTTGGTGCTTTGGTGCTTAAAAGGAACTATTCGGTTATTAAGGGTACAAGCAGAGCCTTGGCACCTAAATGGTCAGGTCCCTATCGTATCACAAAGAGAACTGGACCTGTAACTTTTATAATCAAAAGTGTCTTTGGTGTTCCCCTAGAGCACAAGGTGCATCTCAATCAACTAAAGCGATTCTATCCCTCTGAGGAACTAGTGTTAGACGAAAATCTTGAAGAAGCAGAGGTTTTTGTAGAATCTGATCCTATTTCTCGAACTTTACTTAGTCTTGCAAAACCAAGGAAACACACTATGAAAACAAGGTCTCAAGGTCCCGCTAAGCCTATATAGATTTTAACAGTGATACGAGATATATTTTGCAATGATCCTGTTACTAAACTTATTTTCTCCCTCAGATTTACTGTTGTATGGTGATTGTAACTTTGGCGAAGTCTGGAGTCTGTTCCAG
>NW_028234404.1:21507996-21517996 GCF_977035675.1 Penaeus japonicus | reverse complement strand
TTTGTGCGCGTCTGTTTGTGAGTTTGTAAGGAAGAAAAGGGGCAAAAAGAGCAAAAAAATTTAAACGGAAGTTACCGATTGCCTGGCAGTTCCTCTTCGATCACTGGCTTGTTTCGCTATATTCTTTATCACTTTTTGGAATTGCAATTGCTAGTGCGTGTAAACCGATCAATATCACCTAGATTTGTTATAAGAAATTATGACTACTCTGCCATAAGGGGAAAATTACTATCCTAGGGAGTGAGGGAGAGAGGATAGGGGAGCATTATAACACCCCTTTTCCCCTGTTTACTTATACCTCTTATTTTCTATTTTTCCAGTCATCCTTAACGTGCATAGTCTTGCACAGTCCATCGTGATATCTTATTTCATCCTTCCACTTTCCTCCCAAAACACCTTCTCTCCCCCAGGATTTACGTCCACGCTAAAAGATATTGACAGTTTAGCAAGTTAAATAAGCGAGAGGCAACATGCTATGGCTCTCACGCTCCCTCTTACTCATGTAAATGTTAATTTACACAAGTTTATCAAGCAGCATCCTTTGTGCCATAAATCTCATATACTTTTAAAAAATAACTCAGAATCACAGCAGGTTGAATGGGAATCGTTTGGAAACTATGTTAAAATGATTTGAATATGATTCTAAAATCTTTTGGGCCTCATATATATCTATCTGCTTCAGAGGGGCAGTCGTAATCAAAAGGTACCCAGCCATTTTTTCCTCCTCGAACCCTGTATAACTATAAAAACGCATTCTCTATCAAAGGACCGCAATCAGGTTGTTCGGCTTACCCAAGAATCAAGTTCTTGTTCACTTTGTATCCTTTCCTTCAGCAGCAGACTTCTAGAGCCAACAGAGGTGTGAAAAGTCTCCATGAATATATCTACCGCCCTCTCCATTACAACATGCTATGACTCCCTCTCCATGCCCTGTTCCACTTGTATTCCACTGGCTAGAAAACCTCCTTTCAACCCTTCAATTATTCAATTCTAGCCTCTCTTCATTCCTTTGATGTCAGGTAAACGTTCTCTCCTTTATTTACTCCATTTGCACACCCATCCCAACAATTCCCTCTGCACTGCTAGGTATCTCTCACACCACTCTCAGTTGACCCCATCTGTTCAAAGAGCTCATACTCCTCAGACACTTCACCATTAATACTGCAACTCTCTACTCCACGTTTTAGCTGCATATAAGTTAGCATTATCATACCATTGTATAGCCCCCTCTTTGCCTTCCTGCCTAATATCCTACACTATTACAGTCTTTTCAATACACCCAGAACCTTCCATGCCCCTCCTACTCTTCTTTCTCATCATCCAGACACCCATTTTGTGACGCATGGGCCCCATACTTTTCCATCACTTGTAATGCCTCCTCATTTAGCTTCATTGTCCATCTCGCTTACAGATTTGCTTCTCATGCACCTCATCAATTTATGCATGCTCTCCTTTACGTGCAACTTCTGCTTTCCATGTGCTATTACACACTCACACACTAGTGGAGTTAGCTATAGATACTGTCATTTGTAAAAGGGCACAGCTTTCTCCTAAACAGAATACTTACCCTATTTACCATTTTCATACATGTTCTGCTAACACAGAAGCTCTTTTCTTCTTTCACCAGCACCATTCACACTCAACAAAATAAACATGGCCTCTTTGTCTACTCTATCATGTGACTTCCCCAAATCCATGAAGGGCAAAACAAATTCTTCACTTTTGTTACGTACTTGTCAAATATACCCTGCTCAACAAACTGTTACCTCTATAGCAGCTGTTGCATCAATATCTCTTACATTTTCTTTTGTACAGTGGTATGAAATACACGTACCCCTTCCAGTTGATATGAAACATGTCAATTACAGAATATGTATTTATTAACCTAAACAGCCACCCCATTTCTAAGATTCCACAAACTACTACTTATGGGTCTGTTTTCAGTCCCCTTGTGGAGAGCTAGTCCTATGGTAAGGGGTTGAAGAATCTTTTGAAATACCTCAATTCAACTTTTCCAACATATTATCTGTTGGGGTCATCCAAATCCATCCTTGAACTAAACCATTAGAGATGAATTTGGTTCGAATGGAGAAGCATACGATATCCAAAGACAGAGATTTAGTTGATACTTTTGAAAGTAACAAGTATCAGACATGTATCAAGGAGCAAGGGGAGCTCTGTAGTTCTTCACCAGCCTTGATTTTCGCTGCAGAGCTCTACATCATTCTTGAAGCAGTCACTATGACTAAGGATCTGCAACTCTCATGTACTTGCACTGCTAGACATAAAAATATAAACATAGCACATCAATGATTTTCGTTTCCCGCTACTACTCACTGACATGAATTAATGATGATCTTATTTGTGGGAAGGGTTGCATACATCCTATTAATTTTGTTAACAAGGTTGAGATCAAAGACTGACTCAAAGGTTGATGGCTGGGCTGGAGGCAATGTACTTCTTTGTGAGGATTACCCATCTAGTGGAACAGTCCACTGAATTATCCAGCCAAAGACTCGTGTTATATTGATGTTACTTGGAAGTATTATCGAATTTACATATTCCAAAAACATAAATGGAAATGCAAAACATAATTTCTTGATATTTTTTTTTTTATCTCTCCCCTGTCTGCAATGGGCAAAAGGTTAAACAAAAATGAAATTTATCATTTCTATAGCATGTATTACTGATACACTTTTTAAATTAAATGCTTTACTATGCAGATAGACATATGTAAAAGTGCTTAACCTAATCTTAAAATACTGACTGCTTTTAAAAGGTTCACTTTCTTGGTACTAAATGTTTGCAAGTATTTATGATATCACACACACACACACACACACACACACACACACACACACACACACACACACACACACACATGCACACACCTACAATTTCCCAGTCTGCCGGCCACTATTCGTAACTTAATCCACATCAAGGAAGACCATGCTATTAAACCCAGAAAACCAAAATATTGCAGCTCAAGGGGGTCGGCTGTTTTGGGGTGCACAGTAGGGTATTTCAATAATTGCAACTTTTGAAATGTCATTGTGACTGTACAAAAATAGGCTCCATATATCATAAAAATTAAATGTGAAAAAAATCAGCTTGATCTGATAACGTTTAGGGGTTGCACTTTTCAATTTAATATATTACGCATTTCCGCGGAATTGGGGCCGCGCAGCGGACGAGGTCCACGCACTTCGAACTTCCTCGCTAACGTTAAGTGATGATAGTTCCCTTCCGAATCGTAATCAAATTTGTGTCTTTAGGTGCAGGAAGTTCCTCGCTGACCTTGGGAACCTAAATATTGCATGCAACAAATTTCTCACAGACCTTAAGCACTTAAATACCGCATATAGCAAGTTCCTCAATGACCTTAGGTCGGAAGTCTTTCAATATTTCTAGTTCCTCACTGAACCTAATGGCCTGTAAGGTAATGCCGTGTTTCTTCAATAAGCATATAAACGTTAGTTAATTAATAACATTATTATACATTCCAACAAGCTTCTGTTGTGTTGCTACTTGTTTGTGATATATTGGCATGATATAATTCGCTGAAAGTGTTTGATTGAAACTCAAACTTCTGGACGACAAATTGCTTTCAAACTTGTGACTAAATTGAAGAATTATATCAGAAATTTGGACTGAAGACTATTACTAAACTAAAGGCCATCACAAAAGTACTTACCATAAAGAAAGTATATTATTATATACAGGAGGAGAGTTTGAAAGCTTCGTTTATTAGTACTGAAATCATATCTTTTAAAGGCAAAAGACATCCGAGAGAGTGCTACAAGAAGACATCGAGTGGTATGAAGCAAAGTTAAATGGTAGTGCTGTATCCACTGGTTCTGCTGACCATAAAGCCATAAAAGGAAGGAATACAGAAATAAGAGGAAATGTAGTCTGGCAAATAAATTACTGAGTGAGATTCAGGAATGTGTGAAAACGATACAGATAATGAACATGACAACGGAAACTTAATCTTCCTCAACCTTAGAAGATTTATCCACTCCTGATGACTGCCAGAAGGGAAACGGAAATACACCACGGAAATAATGCAACAAATTTTACTGATGCTTTTTTTTTCTCAAGTAGTAGGTCTTGACAGCAGATTGATTCCTTTAGATACTACCATTTTCCGCAAGAAAAGGCAGGCAACTATTGGTAAAAGAGATGACACTCTAGCTTCATTGAAGATAACCAATATGAATAAAAGCATGTCATAACCTCAGGGAATTAATTGAAGTGATTGATTTTTATAAGGATATAAAGGATGAGGTCCGTTTTCAGTGGCCAATTAACTTTAATGCTATTGACGGGTAACCAATCATGAACTACTGAACAGACATGCAAAATTATTTTGTCTTGAGTCCTTAAAAGAATTTAAAAAACATAATATTGCCTAGGATATTTGTGCCAGTTGGTGTTAGGTGGTTAGGTTATATGTGTTCATCATTACATGTTTGTATATCACTTGATGTTGTACTTGATAAATTATGAAGTATTGAAAATGCTGATTTGCCATCCAAGACCAAAGTTGGCTTGAAAGACAATTTGATTAGATGCTTGGGGACATTGCAAAAGAACCCTACTGCTATCAAAGGTATCTTCGAGTTCTCTAAGATCCATTTCTTTTGCTGGCGAAAAGCTGTCATTAGTACAGAGCTGACAATATTTCAGGCAGCATTTGGGGCATCTCAAATGTGTTCAGAAGTAGGGATCAGATTAGGATTTGACAAATCCTACTTTGCATCCATCAGTAGATATCTGCATAACACAGATGTCATTTTCATGCCACTCTCTCACGATGGTGACAGCATACATGAGGTATTTGGTATGCTGAAAATGGAATCGGAAAAAGCTGGATATACAAACCAGCCAAACCTGAAGGATCGAATTTGGTGTAATTTTTCCTATGAGAAGTTATGGAACCTCAGCACAGAAAAGTTTGTGAATGTCCCAGGTTTTTCGGAAAGAGTGTTTAGTTCCCCTTTGTTCTATCATATACGGGAAGATATGAATAAGGTATGCCATCTCTATGGCCAAGGTAACCATTCTGTATGGGAGGCTAAGAGTGTACTAATTCCCGACCATAATCAGCATTGTGAAAGACTGATTGGAGACATGAGGCGGTCCTGGGACTTCAATACCCTTGTCTGTATATCAAATATACGGTAATTGCGGAAGAGATTGAAAGGAAATGTGGATAGGGTAATATAATATATGTGAGAAGTTGTTGCCAATAAAAGATACGTTTCTAATTTGCAATATACTTTCACAATGTGTTTTATTATGATTAATTATAGAAAAGATACTCTTAAAAGTTAAAATTATACTATACACGATTGAATAAATCAACATAATTTGAATACATCGCTAAGTAATTACTGCTAAAATGACGAAGAAAATATAGAAAACGGGTAATTTCACCCCAGACTAAACTAATTATTTAATCGTATTTTTCGTATTTTTTATTAAAAAGTGCAATAGGTAAATATTGATAAAAACAAATAAAAATGGTATCACTAGTCAAGAAAAAATAAATGGAGCCTACTTCTGAACAGTCTCCTTGAATTTGAAGGATTTTTCAAAAATCACCAATTATTGAAATACCCTAGTGCACAGGTGGTGGACGAGATCATGCCCAACTCTTAGCAGCACGACCTCGTACCTTAACTCATTTCATAGTACACATAGCTTTGTATAATACTCGTTGGCTTAACACTTAACTGCAATTTCACCCCCCCTCCTACACACACACTTTATTTCCTCTTTCTCAAATTAAATGTGATATCGAACAAGCCCATTTCCTGTTCATTTGATTGCAAACACTCGCAACTCTGGCCTCATGACGTGGTTCATTGCCATTAGTCAGATTTGAATAAAAGATAAAGAGACGGATTATCAGATGCAAACGGTTGGGATCCAACCGAAGTGCGCCTATGGACAAAGGATGAGATGCTTCGTATTCTGCGTAGTTCTCTGCCTGTGGAGTTTTAGAAAAGATATAAACAACAGGTAACCATATACGTTAGACTTCTTTTATCAAACCACTTCTTAGGTTGGACGCCATCAAAAAAGTTAAAAAACCCTAATACTGATGATGTTTCATTCCATTCGGCCATTCTCTTAATTAACACATCTTTACTCATTTCTCTACCTATTCCACTATGAACACTAGACACTCGACATTATATTCCGATACACCCACTCCTTGCCTTCCATTTCGGTTTCTTAAAATGCTAACGCATCTATTACTATCTTTATAAAGGAAAAAAAAAACTTCCTATTATCACCAATTTAGACTATTCTTACCACACCCGCTTCTCTAAGATTTAGCACCCGATTTCCGCGAATAGCCACGAAATGCCTCCTGTAGGAGTCTAGACGAGTGAGAGCCTATGTGCCGATAAGGAAGACAGGTTGCTCCTTTTTCGCGGAAGGATAGACAACGGAGATAGATAGTTGCATGCAAAGAGCTATTCAAACAAGCACTTAAGTGCTAAATAACGATACCACCATCGGCGCATCATATAGTTATGTGTATTCATACATATATACTCCTATATATATGCTCATTTTAATTGACTCTGTTAGATAATAAAGCTAAATGAAATTTGCAGTTATACCGCTGTTATTTCCAAAGGGGAAAACAAACTATTTCAAGCTTTGTTGGTACTACATTAATTATCTATTTATATATAACAT
The DNA here is from genome assembly GCF_977035675.1 of Penaeus japonicus. Taxonomy (NCBI): domain Eukaryota; kingdom Metazoa; phylum Arthropoda; class Malacostraca; order Decapoda; family Penaeidae; genus Penaeus; species Penaeus japonicus. Next base: position 21,511,279 of record NW_028234404.1, on the reverse strand, counting down.
ACCACCGCGAAATAATAACTACATATTCTATATATCAAAATTTCATGCAAAGCGTAGTTTACGGGAAATAAAAGACTAAATTGTAATATGGAAAAATTCTAAATGTCACACGAACACTTGGAAAAGATGAGAAATGAATAACAATATTAATAATTATACATGGTTCGCTTGCTCTTTGTTGTGCTCATGAATCTGCCATTTGCCCAGCTGCAGCAGGTCAGGCGCGGTAACATTACTCTCACTTTCTGGGTGAGCCACACAATTGACGCGACATAACTTTTAAAGTTAATATTAATCATCCTCAGCCGTCCCTAATTTATTCGAAAATTAAGGGAATGTTCTGTAATAACCTAATAATATTACATAATATTACTGTGCGCACAGGCACGCACGCACGCACGCACGCACGCACGCACGTACACACACACACACACACACACACACACACACACACACACACACACACACACACAGGTAGACCAAACATCTTTCATCAATAGGAAGAGATTCCTAAGTATCTTTTCAAAGGTTTGGACTTTCCTTTAGAATAGAAATAAATGGACACATCTAGGGTAGTCCATACTAGTAGCTTAATGTGTCCCGGAGTGGATAAAAAAAAAAAAAATGCCGATTTTTGCGCTAAATCATATTTCACGGAAGAGCGTAGATGCTGTCTGCAGAAGCGAAGCAAGAAAGCTTACAAACATTAGTCGAACACACATAATTCTTCTTTCTCAACGATAACTTTCAAAAGCTTTTCTCTAATTGACTCCGCGAAAGTTATGTTACTTCCGGGTCAACACAGTGGAAAAAGTTATGCCATTTCACCCATTTGGAGAGTTTTCCAAAGGAAGACAAAGTACTAACTAAATTCCGCCGATAATTTCTTAGAGCATGGATATTTATATTGTTCTCTTGAGTTGCAATGGACAAATTGCTCGAGACATGTCTATTTCTTTGCCTGACACACACAGTGATCAATGGGGATGTTGCTTTTATCTGTTTGTTTTATCTCGCGAGGAAAGACGAACGCAGTTTGGAAATCCGTGTATGTGTATTTACTTTGTATGTGTACGCAGCTCCAGTGTTAAGTCTGAAGGGCATAATACAGCACATTATTTTCAGCATAAACATGATAAAATGCATAACAATTATAAACTATAAAATGGGTAATCTAAATAGATGAAAAACAAACAAACATCCAGCTGCTAAATAGTTTCCTTTCATTAATAATCCATTTTTCTCCATCGTCAGTCAATAACATCCGCTTTCCCTTTCCCCTCACTCCTTATCGGTCTTTGCCTCCTTTTACCCTCTGAAGCGTGCTGTAAATGAGTTTAGTCAGTAATATTGGCTCTCTCTCTCTCTCTCTCTCTCTCTCTCTCTCTCTCTATCTATCTATATATATATATTGTTATCCGCATAATTGATGCTGCCGTGACCTTGGATAATTTGAATCTTCCCGACCCGGTGTTCATGTTTTTTTTTTCGTCGCGATGTATGCAGCTTCCATAACTTTTCATCTTTGTTTTTGCAATCCTATGTTGACGACTTTTGCTTGTTTACAATCTGGCAGATGTCCCGCTTCATCTACGTGTGCCACCATGGCGTTGGAAGTCCTGTGGTGACAGATGTCAGCTCGATGCTCGCAGATCCTGGTGTCAAAACCACGTCCTGTTTCGCCGTAATACGCTTTATCGCATGTACTGCAGGAAATACAGCATACCACGCTGTCGGGGTTGCTTGTGAGCGTTTTTTTGTGTCTTGCTAAATATATTTTGCATGAAAAAATCCTCTATCCCCTGCGTTCCGGTGATGCGTTAATCTCTCCCTTATTTACAAGACATTATCTGTTATTCTCACATCTGCTAAACGTACCAACCACGTCCATATTTATAACTACAATTTAGTACAGTTTAGTCATAGGTATCTACGATGCTACTTCTACGGTACGGGAGATACCGTTTCTGTGAGCATACGCACTTATATGTTTAAGGGTGGCCACATGAGTGGGTTCTTGTGTGTACCATGTTTCATTAATTGATTCATATACTGAACAATCCATTTCCCAACCAGATCGTTTATCTACTTTGCGTGTTCTATTTTTTTCTTGTTGTCTGGAAGGATATTGTTTACACAAGAGGAGCATGGTGTTCTTCTTTGTCTTATCTTGGGTGTACAAAAGACAAAAGTTATCGAAGTCAGATAAGCCGCGTTATTGGAAATGCATTTGTCAGTAAAAGCAGTAAGGCTTCGCATCCACATAAAAGTTTTCGTGGAGTTACTTAAGTTGTTTACGAGTATTCTATGAAGACTGCTACGAAAAAACGTACCTTGAATCCTGTATCTCTTTGTGTTTCTAAAGTGGAAAGCCAATTCATTATCACATTATGGTTCCAGGACAGTTACAACAATTGTGTTCACATAAACCTAGCATATTCAGACTACGTCAAAGAGACTCCTTAAAAAGGTGAGATGATGGGGAGAGGAGAGGGGAGGAGTGGCAGAAATTGTTTAAGGAAAAATGAAAGCACAACAAGCAAGGAAAGGGGAGAAGGGAAAGCCATTTCAAGTAGGATAATGAAAACAAAGGTCACGCCAATGGAGGGTTAGCTAAGGTCAGACGATATAGATGACCACTATTGGTTTACAACTGAAGAGGAAGAATAAAAGGTGCATCCAGTGTGTAAACTGTTTACATAAAAAATTTTGCCTTCACTAAAAAAAAAAGAAAAAGAAAAAAAAAAAAAATATATATATATATACATATATATATATATATATATATATATATATATATGTATATATATATAGATAGATAGATAAATATATGTATGTATATATATTCTTAAACAATTCATAATTATTGAGTATTCCTACCTATGATGACTACTTCCGAGACATGGCGACAATCCGAGACCATGTTTTACAAGGCAGGGTCTTGCATAATGGACGAAAGTAATGCGACGAAAGACTCCAGGAGAAATTGTATACATGTGACGTGTTGCAGACGCATAGTGGGAACCTGTTGTTTTTTTATAATTATTTTGGTGGCAGCTTTACAACCGTTGTTATTATCATTATTAAGATCATCACGATCATTATCATCATCATCATCATCTTCATTATTATCATTATCATTATTACTATTACCATTATCGTTAATAAAGTCACTATCGATTTAATTATCAGTATCTCTAGCTTTATCATTATTATCATCATCATCACCATTACCATCATCCCATTACAGAGTTACTACTATTGTCGTCATCATTATAATTTT
>NW_028234404.1:21457996-21460496 GCF_977035675.1 Penaeus japonicus | reverse complement strand
ATTTATGAGGATTTGGTATTGAAATGAAGATATTTCAGTAACCTTAGAATATATTGGAGTAATGACTTCATACATTCATCCACACATAAACACACACACACTCACGCGTTTGCGTTTGCGAGTGCGTGCGTGCGCGCACGCATATATGTATATCCATATATATGTATATATATATATATATATATATATATATATATATATATATATATATATATGTATGTAAACACATACACACACACACACACACACACACACACACACACACACACACACACAAACACACAAACACACACACGTACACACACACACACACATACACACACACACACCCATATATATATATATATATATATATATATATATATATATATATATATATATATATGTATGCGTGTGTGTGTGTACTATATATAGTATGTATATAAATATACCAATACTATATATATAGTATTGCTATAGATATACATATGGAGGAATATATTATGTACAGGAATATAGTAGGAATAAAATATGCAATAGTCAAATGAAGATACTTAAAAATTAATGCACGGTGTAAAGTATTCGTCAGCCAGTAAGCTTCTGAATATGATTTCCTTACATTTTCTTTCTCCATTTATTTGTTCGTGCATATCCCATTTCAAAATGATATCCAAACACGCGTGTGCTTCCGGATTCTTGCTCTGCTGTCCATAATTCTAGTTCAAAAAGGGGGAATTGATGTGCTTCATTATTATTCATTTCGGTTTGCGGATGAAAAAGGGGTAATTTGCCATAACCCTAAATTTATTCATATCCCTTTTTAGTAGACACGCATATCATGAATGAAAAAAATATATGCCTCTGCATTTCCATTTATACCTATTTCACACAAAATTGACAACGTGTTTACCATGCATGAGTAATTGCAATTTCCATTTTTTAACGCAAAATTACAATGTGTTTACGATGTATGAGTATATGGTGCATCCGAATCTCGCTTTCAGTGTAGGACATTGATATTATTTTTTTTTTTTCAAGTGTTTTATTCATTCTATAAAAATACGTACGAATGAGAGAGAGAAAGAAAAAATCAATGAAGTGCAAAGAGAAAATTGAAAAGGAGGAGTATTCAGGTGAATTTAGTATGTGTGATGTGATATTAATCGCAATATTCTACCGGTTGATGGAGATAATGATATTGATGATAGTTATCATAATTATGATAATAACTATGGCAATAACAATGAAAATGATAATAATATGACAATCATGATAATACCAGTGATGATACTAATACAAAAATAGTGATAATAATAATAATGGTGATAATGATAGGCAAATAAAGTTGACGATGATAATGATAATAATAACAATGATAATGATAAATTTAAGGGCAAAAATAATTATGATAATGAGTGGAGGGATGATAATAATAATGAGAGTTATAACAATATTACTAATAATCATAATAATGGTAATGATGATAATACTAAAAATGATAATAAATACTAAAAATAATAACAAAAAGAAAAAAAAAATGTTATTAATAATAATAATAATAATAATAATAATAATAATAATAGTAATGACATAGTAATGAAATTCAGTTCCAATAAATATAATTACGATGATTTTGATAGTGATTATGATAATGATAGTAGTTGTATATACGATAATGGTTATAATAATAGTAATGGTATTGATGATAATAACGATAACAAGAGTAATGGTAATGATAATATTGATAATAATGATGATAACGATATCAATATTGATAACAATGATGGCGAAAATCATGATAATAACAGTATTTTTAATGATGATGCTACTTAAAATGATAATGAATATAATAATGAAACTAATAATAATAGTGATGATAACGATGATAACAGTACTATGAATAAAGATGATAATAAAAATGATAATGAACATAATGATGATAATAAAAATGATAATGAACATAATGATAATACTAATACTAACAATACTAATAATGAAAATAAAAATGATAATGAACATAATGATAATACTAATACTAACAATACTAATAATGATAAAAAATGACATTGATAATGAAAAAGATAACGTTGATGATAATGATAATGGCGATTATGATAATAATAATGATAAAGATGAGGAAAAGTGTAATGACGATGATGATAATACTAATAATAATCATAATGATGATGGTGATATCAATGACAGCATTGCTAAGGATAATTATAACAATAGTGATGCTTATGATAAAAAAAAATCGTAATAAAAATTATAATGATAATGATAATAGTGATATCAACCTCAGTATTCTCATTGTCACCAAAGACAAACTCCATTTGAAGTTAATCTTACAATCATATCTGCCACACAGAACCTATTCAAAGGGGTTCGACTAATCTGATTTAATTTACTTTTTCATTATGACTCTTTTTTTAATATAAATTAGGGTCAGTTCTAGAGTATTAATATAAGCCTGCAATCAAGTCATCCCCTCAGCTCGATGAAAATATGCAAATTGAGAGAG
>NW_028234404.1:21440496-21445496 GCF_977035675.1 Penaeus japonicus | reverse complement strand
AATTAGGTTGTTATCTTTTGATATCTACATAATCTAAATTTGTGTTATGTGTGACATTATTTTATTTTGTAATGTATAAACTATACTTTCTAGAAAAAAGGACAGGTGTAGGTTGGACCAAGTTACCAGTCAAGAACGCCTTACTGGTGTTCATGGAATTTTTACAAATGTGTTATTTTAACGTATACACAGATATTTTCTGTTTTATCTGAGAGTAAGTATTCTGAGAGGAGACACAAAGAAGCAATGAATTCCAGAAGCAATGAAGTATAGAATAGATTCCATACAGTGACAAGAAGCCAAATAAATGTGAACATATGACACTGATAATCCAGAATTATTAACTATCATTATCGTATTAAGTGCAAGGACCCATTTCAAATATTAATCCTCCTTCTTCTCTCTCTCTCTCTATCTATCTATCTCTCACTCTCTTTCTTTCTTTCTTATCATTGTCATCAAATACATTCACTATGACTTATTTTTCTATAACTGATATCTGTCTGCCCTTTTCTCTTTTATAAGAACAAGCACCATGAAGCATTACTCATTTATTCATACGTTTATTTTTAGTCATAAAAATTAACTTTCTTTACATTGTCTTATTTCATCTTTACCTTTTGAAATATAACAAATGTCAGATACAATTCTTTATGCACTTTTCGATATAGCTCAAACCAAGGTAGGTCTTTTTTATTTTGTATATTCCATTTGTCCTTTTTTTCTATCATTATTGTATTTCCTTTTTTATAACACACGGAAAAAGCTAATGTCAGTTTTTTTTTTTATTATTATTATTTTTTTTTTTTACGGTTTGAAAAGAAAGAAAGAAAGAAAAAAACTGGTGTCAGGAAATAATCCTTTTTTTCTTTGCTTTACTCCCTTTTCTGAAGCATGCACATTATTTAGTCTTGCTTTCAAACATGATTTTTACATCTGCGTATGCTCATTCTTTACGTCTAATTTCTTTTTAGCGTTGTTATTGTTAATGGCATTATCATTATTGTTATTATTACTATCATTATCATTGCCATCACTATCGTTATTATTATCTTCATCATTATCATTATCCTTATTATTATCATTGTTATTGTTATCATAAATCATTAGTATTATTCTTTTATCATCATTATCATAACAATAATAATAAGTATTATTATTATCGTTATTATTATTATCATTATCCTTATTAACGTTATTCGCAAGGGTTTAAACATTTAGCCCGGGTAATAACCTTTAATCATTAATGATTTTGTGGCATAAGCAATGATATTTGATCACTTACCCTTTTGCCTTTGGCATAGTAAAGCTTTTAAATCTGTTAGAAGGATGTTTTATAGGCAATTAGTATTAAATGGGAAGCAGATTTTTACTTGTTTTGGAAATTTAGCGCCAATTACTGAATCCCGACAAATAAGCTGATTCATTTGAAATATGACATGCTATTTATCTTTTGAATATATATAACATAATTTTTTAACTCATATCAGAATCCATACGTAATCTATACAGATTCGAATAAAGTAAGATTTGTAGGAACACATGCCCTTGCTACCATTCGGACGAGAAAAATATAACGAGTTTCTTGGTGATTGAATCTTTTATGTTTATTTTCATACGTATTCGTTATCATACTGGTATTTGGAATATATAGAAAACTTATATATCTAATCTATTAGTTCTTGTATTGTTCGATTGCTAAAATAATGCACAATAATGTAAAACAAACCGAAAAACTAAATAGCTAACTGTGAACATATGTAATGGGGGGATTTAGCAGTTGAAAACTAACGGCGACCTTTCTCCTGTCTATGAGACACCACACCTTATCCATTGAGAAAAATTTGAGAACAGTGAAAAATTAGTACAATATTTATTATTATTATTATTATTATTATTATTATTATTATCATTATTGTTGTTGTTATTATTATTATAATTATTATTATTATTAATGTTATTATTATTATTATTATTATTATTATCATTATTATTATTATTATTATTATTATCATTTTTATTATTATTATTATCATCATAATTATTATTATCATCATCATCATCATCATCATCATCATCACCAAGTCATTATCATTATTATCATTATTGTTATAATTATCATTATCATAACTATCAAAGGAAATATCTACATAGCTACATATTTTTCAATTTATAAAAGTCAAGACTATAAATCATAACATTTAGTGGAAAAAAAACTTTTTGTTGAGATTTTCATGGTACTAATGACAAAATTGTAAATTAAGTAGTGGAAAAAAGTTATTCTCAATAGTCAAGGTGTTTGTTGACATAGTTATCCCCTATGATAAATCAGCATACATCCGGGAAATCAAAAATGAGAAAACATCCTTTACATTGCTAATCCCCATCACCGTTACCTTCACCATCAACACACACACACTCACACACACACACACACACACACACACACACACATACACATAGATACACACAGACACACACACACACACACACATACACACACACATGCGTACATACATACATACATACATACATACATACATACATATATATATATATATATATATATATATATATATATATATATATATATATATATATATAAAGGAAAGTTATGAATGAAACAAGATCTAAAATATTGTGGAAGATTGGGTTTTATGACAAATAAATTCACCGCCATGAAGTGATACTTGAACGACGAATTGAGGAAAATACTAGGTTTTGTTCAGAGAAAAGTGGCGTTCAGCACTTACAAAACTAAGGGGGGAAAATCGATAAGAGGCAGAATATATGGATGGAATAGGGGGGTATTTGCAAGACAAATGGAACCATACGAAATATAAAGGATATAGGAAGTGAAGTTAGACTCCTTTCTCTCTCTCTCTCAACCTCTCTCTCTCTTTTTCTATCTCCCCCCCCCCTTCTCTCAACTATATTTACAATGACATGCTAATATTTTAACATAAAGAATATCCCAGGATTTGAAATGATAAACCTTTTGAAACCATATGTCACAATGGAACATTAAGTTTGATAAACAAAATGGATATATTTGATATCAACACTATACATCAGTGTTACTTTCCGCAACATAGCCGTAAACTCATTATAAGTATATAAAGGAAGGGAGAAGTAAAACCTCTAAATCAAATTAATTACATACTAAGCCTACAAAATTAAGAAAAAAGAAGAAGGAGGTGGAGGAGGAATAATCCTGATAAGAAGGAAAAGAGTAAGCAGAGGAGGAAGACCCTCCTAGTCTCGCGAGGAAAGTCGAATCTCCAGCACATCTCGAGGGTCATCCAACACGACCTGCACGTAAGAGCCAGGGGGCAATTTGACCCGTTTATCTAATTGCGTCGACAGGAGCTTCTCATTAACCAGGCGTGAGGGGCAATCTTGCTCAGTGTGTTGCAAAACTATGATTCATCCCAGTGCCGGAAATGTGGGGAAGGGAGAGAACGGGTAGAGAGAGGAAGGCATGGGGAGGGGGAGGAGGAGGGGGAGGAGGAGGGTGTCGTAATCAGAGTACAGGGACTGCCGAGAAGGTGGTTTGTTCCTGCTGGGTATCCTGGTGTCGTATTCGTCGCTTACTTTTTCCGTGCCTTCCTTTTCTTTCTCTCTTTCGTCTCTTCTCTCTCTCTATCTATCTATCTCTGTCTCTCTCTATTTATTTATATCTATTTCTCCTCTCTTTTCTGTCTCTCTTTATATATTTATCTATCTATCTATCTCTCCCCTCTCTTCTCTCTATCTTTCTCCTCTCTCTTCTCTCCATCTTTCTCCTCTTTCCTCTCTCTCTCTCTCTCTCTCTCTCTCTCTCTCTCTCTCTCTTTCTCTCTCACTTTTCTCTTCTCCTCTCTTCTCTTTCTCTCTCTCTTTCTCTCTCACTTTTCTCTTCTCCTCTCTTCTCTCTCTCCTTCCTTTTCTTTATTTCTCCCTCTCCCTCCCTTCTCTCTTTCTCCCTCGCCCTCCCTTGCTCTCTTCCTCCCTCTCCCTCTCTCTTTCTCTCTCGAATTAAGAGTCAACTTCAGTTTCCGCACGCAATTATCAGGACTTCACAATTTTTAATTAAATTTCGTGAGATATATTCCAAAAGATAACTTTGTTATTAGATGGCCTAACTGAGAAACAGAGACTATTTTTAATGAAAAGGGAAAGGGAAGACTATTTATGGTAGTGAACGGAATATTAGTATTAATGATAATGATAATGGCTATTATAATGATGATTACGGTTATGGTTATAATGATTGTGATTATGATGATGAGAATGATGCCGATTATGATGATTATGATGATTAGAATGGTCATGATGATATCGATTATGATGATCATGATCATGGCGATGATGATGATGATAACCTTGATGATAGTAGTGATGATAATGGTAACAATGATAGTGATAGTAATTGCCATAATAGTAATGATGATAATGATAATGAGGATAATAATGATAACAACAATTGTAATAACTATATCATTACTATCAACAAGGATAATGATGATGATAATAAAAATGATGATGATGATGATCATTACGATGATGATGATTTTGATAATTATGATGAAAGTGATGATGATAATAATAATGATAAAAAGGTCAATGTTGATAATATTAATAATGATAATAGTGATAGTGAAAATGATGATGATGAGATGATGAGGATGATGATAATAATGGTAATAAAGATAGTGATAATAATAAAGTATGAAATGATAGTAATAATAACACTAGTAATCACATTGATACAAGTAATAATTATAACAATAACAATTACAAAGAGGATAATAACAATATTAATGATGATAATAACTATAATGATGATAGTAATAATAATTATGATAATAACAATAGTAATAATTTTAATATTAACAATAATGATACTAATAAAGATAATGATAATAATGATATCAATAATGATAGTAATAGTAACAATACCAATAATAATATTGATGATAAAAATAATAACTACAATAATGATTAAAAATAAAAACAGA
>NW_028234404.1:21402996-21405496 GCF_977035675.1 Penaeus japonicus | reverse complement strand
GGCAGCCTTTGAGAGACCTCAGCACTTTAAAAACATAAAAGAACACATAAGAGTATAAGCAACTGTACCAGAGACGTCTAGAAGAATGTCTGTAATCCAGCATCGTATCCATTTCTTTATCAAAATGTGTATATATCCCTTCACTGTTTTGGAGTATTCACTTGAGTTTCCGTTAAATATATACTTATTTTTTTCTAAACTGACTACAAAAAATACACTTTCCCTCACGCATAAAATCTGATAAATAAATGAATAAATAAATAAAAATCAGATGTAACACCCAAATAGCATTACATAAATTCAACATTTCCCTGAAATATTAAGAAAATTAACAAGTGCTTGATGTAAACGATCACATAATAAAAAGAAAAGAAAAAAGAAAACGGAGGAAGGTAAAGAGCATGAATGATAAAAAAGTCTCGTTTCAATCAATTCCAAGCTAGTTCACATTACGTTGCAACTGAAACGCTCCCGGACAGCAACACGAATCTCTCTGGACACGATTGATAACGAACGAACCATTTTGCGCAAGAGGAAAACTGCATTCATTTTGTTCTTTTTATTGTTTGAGGTAGCCTTCTGGATTCAAATTACACAGTTATTGCAGCTATCAAACGCACTTGAGCAATTCTTTTGTCTGGATTGGGAAAACTATCGTTAGCTGATACAGGAAGGAAATCCTGCCTAATATACTGAATGAGCGATGCAGAAAAAAAACAAAAAACACAGTAGGGAATGGGGAAGTAGATAGATTGATATGCGGTAGAAGGAGGGAGGGAAGGGGGTAGAGAAAGGGAACGGAGTAGAGAGTCAAAGTGAGAGGAATCGAATGAGGGAGGGGAAAGGGAGCGAGAGAGAGAGAGAAAGAGAGAGAGAGAGAGAGAGAGAGAGAGAGAGAGAGAGAGAGAGAGAGAGAGAGAGAGAGAGAGAGAGAGAGAGAGAGAGAGAGAGAGAGAGAGAGAGAGAGAGAGAGAGAGAGAGAGACAGACAGACAGACAGACAGACACACACACAGACACACAGATATACAGACGGACATCGAGAGAGAGAGAGAGAGAGAGAGAGAGAGAGAGAGAGAGAGAGAGAGAGAGAGAGAGAGAGAGAGAGAGAGAGAGAGAGAGAGAGAGAGAGAGAGAGAGAGAGAGAGAGAGAGAGAGAGAAAGAGAGAGAGAGAGAGACAGACAGACAGACACAAAGATATACAGACAGACAACGAGAGAGAGAGAGAGAGAGAGAGAGAGAGAGAGGTGCAGGGAGACACTTGGAAAGGAAGAAGCAATAAGGCCGGAATTAAATAAGATAAATTAATGAATAAATATATAGTAAAGAGAAAGAAAAGATAGAGATCTTCTTCGAGTGCCGAGTCAAGACCTGACGTTGGCTATCATGCCTCCGAAGCATGATATTAATCGTCTTAGTATTCTTAATCCCTCATACTGTATATTTCCCAGTAACATTCAACCATAATTTGGTAATGCTGTAGCTCCTGCTTATGGATTACTCTATGAAAACAAGTATTTCATCATTTATCCTCACTAAATCTCTTCGGAAATCTTCGCTCGTTAGTGACCTTTTATAACAAATGTTGCTGACAGTTGATAACAAGGATGATAATTGTAATGGCAATAAATAACAACAGTACTAATGCTGATGATTTTAATAATAGTGATGGTGATGGTAATGATGATGGTGATGATAATGGTGATGGTGATGATAATTGTGATGGTGATGATAATGATGATGGTGATGATAATGGCGATGGTGATGATAATGATGATGGTGACGGTGATGATAATGATGATGGTGATGATAATGATGATCGTGATGATGATTATAGTGATAATAATGATGATGGTGATGATAATGGTGATGGCGATGATAATGGCGATGGTGATGATAATGATGATGGTGATGATAATGGTGATGGTGATGATAATGGTGATGGTGATGATAATGGTGATGGTGACGGTGATGATAATGATGATGGTGATGATAATGGTGATCGTGATGATGATTATAGTGATAATAATGATGATGGTGATGATAATGGTGATCGTGATGATGATTATAGTGATAATAATGATGATGGTGATGATAATGGTGATCGTGATGATGATTATAGTGATGATAATGATGATGGTGATGATAATGGTGATCGTGATGATAATGATGATGGCGAAGATAATGGTGATGATAATAGTGTTGGTGATAATGCTGATGATGGTGATGATAATCATGATGGCGATGATAATGATGATGGTGATGATGATAATGGTGATGGTGATGCCAATGGTGATGGTAATGATGGTAACTGTTTCGATATCACAGTATTCTTCCCTTGTTTTTCTATCAGACGGGAATTTAAATGAATTCTTTTAATCCAATTTCCCTTCGCCTTTCACAACTGGTTTATATCAGAAATCCAAAAATATTCGAATTTCAAACGTTTTAAATCTAGAACGTTCATCAAAATTATCAATAATTCCCTGCCGGCAACCCT
>NW_028234404.1:21387996-21390496 GCF_977035675.1 Penaeus japonicus | reverse complement strand
TATATGCTCAGTTTATTGTCCACCTGATAAAATGCTGATCTATGATGAGCTTTTTGCTATTCAGGACAGTCTGCCAAACAATAAATTAATTCTAGGTGATTTTAATGCTCGTCATACATCATGGGGTTCCCTGCGGGTGAATGGTAGAGGTGAGCAAGTAGTTAAGTTGATCAACGACTCTGATCTGGTTCTTCTAAATGATGGTAGTCCAACGCGAATAGACGATAATACCGGTAATTTGAGCTTTATTGACCTATCACTGGTCTCTTCAACACTAGCAGCCAAGTGCCTGTGGCACACCATTGACGACTCGTTGGGAAGCGATCACCTTCCTATTTGTATTCAATATTCATGTGACACCACGAGGACGCCTTCAGCACCCAAATTTAACGTAAAAAGAGCAGATTGGGTCGCCTTCACAAGGAGCGTCAAGCTCGAAGTTGTTGGAGAAACCATTGATGATAAAGTAAACAATGTTCAAAATTGTATTATAAATGCAGCAATGGCAACCATCCCTAAGACTTCGACAGATAGCGTTAAGCATAGAGTTCCATGGTGGACACCAGATTGCCGCAGGGCGCTATGTGAACGAAATAGGGCCTACAGGCTTTTCCATAATAATATCACAAATGAGAACTTTCGCAAATACAAACAAGCGAGAGCTAGGGCTCGAAGAACAATCAGACAAGCCAAAAGAGACTCCTGGCGAAGCTTTGTCTCTACGATCAATAGCAACACTAAGATCTCAGAGGTTTGGTCCACAGTTAATAAAATCAATAGAAAAAAAATAATCAATTAAGATCAGAAACATCATTCATGAGGGAAATAATTACGATTCACCTAGAGACATAGCTAACATAATCGCCAGGCAGTTCTCTTATACAAGCAGCTCGGAAAACTACAATCCTGCATTCCTGACAACCAAGGAAGCAGCCGAGCTGCAACCAATTCACTTTGTCACAGGAGATAACTTTGATTACAATAAAGATCTAACAATGAATGAGCTTGTCCGAGCCCTAGAAGCCTGTAGAGGAACATCCCCAGGCCCCGATGAGATTCGATATGAGATGATAAAGCATCTTAATCATGATGACATGATTAAGTTGCTAGAAGTGTACAATGATATTTGGAAAAGCCAGACTTTTCCAAATTCATGGCAATTCGCCCACATCATTCCCATATTGAAAGGAGGGGGAAATCCCAGATCCGCCATTTATTACCGCCCAATTGCGTTGACAAGCTGCTTATGCAAGGTCATGGAAAGAATTGTTAATAGTAGGCTATTGCATTTTTTAAATACCAGGAATTTACTAGTTGACGAGCAGTGCGGCTTCCGAAAGGGACGTCAAACTCTCGATCAGCTAGTAAAACTGGAAAGTCATATTCATGAGGCATTTGCCAAAAAGCATTTTTTGATTTCAGTATTTTTAGATATAGAAAAAGCCTACGACATGACATGGCGACATGGCCTACTCAGAAAACTTTATGCTTTCGGATTACGTGGAAACTTGCCTTGTTTTATCCAAAATTTCATTTCTGACAGAACTTTTTCTGTCAAATTATTTTCCGACAACGTCACTTTCTCGGACTTTTTTGTCCAGGCAAACGGGGTCCCACAAGGAAGTGTCTTGTCTCCCACCTTATTTTTATGTATGATAAATGACATTTTACCATCTCCTCCTCGAAATCTTAAATACTCACTGTACGCCGATGATTGTGCATTATGGCACTCCAGCAATAATGCAGAGTTCTCGGCAAATCGGATCCAATTGGCACTGGATATGATTCATAACTGGGGCCTCCAGTGGGTTTGAAGTTTTCCATTAGAAAGAGTATTGGCGTTGTTTTTACACATAGGAGAAAGCCCAACATCAGGCTAACTCTAGACAACCATCCAATACCTATTCAAATTCAGCTAGATTTCTTGGTCTACTCTTTGATAGTAGATTGAATTGGAAAGACCACATTGGTCAGTTAAAGAATAAATGTCAAAAAGCACTCAATTTATTAAAGTGCATTTCTGGACACAAATGGGGAGCTGATAGAAAGACTTTACTGATGTTATATAAATCCCTGATTAGGTCTAAAGTAGATTATGGGTCAATCGTGTATGGCTCGGCAACGAGCTCAACTCTGAAAGGTTTGAATGTCGTGCAGAATGCGTGTTTACGCGTCTGTCTTGGAGCCCTTAAGTGCACTCGCATTGAGCGCCTAGAGGTAGAGTCGGGAGTACCTCCCCTCCGTCTTAGACGCGGCCAGCTTGAGCTGACTTATGCCGCCAAGGTAGCCAGGCAGCCCCAGCATCCAAATAGGGATGTTTTGCGCCGGCAGGTAGGGCCCCAGCAACGCGGCGGGAAGCCGCTGGGCAATAGACTCCATGACCTCATAGATAAAGTCGGTATAGATCTCTCTACCATCGATACCCTGGTTCAGTCAAATATAGCACCGTGGGAGAACCCCAATTTCACCACCGTTTTAGACTGGCTACCAACAGCCAAAG
>NW_028234404.1:21377996-21380496 GCF_977035675.1 Penaeus japonicus | reverse complement strand
AGCCCCTGGTCACGGCGGCATTCAGGATCGCTCTGGAGCAGAGGGTGCTGAAAATATCCAGTTAGACCAGGCCGCTCCAGGTTGATGAATCTTTGCATATACAATGTAAGGACTCTGAGAACAGAATCTGATCTTTTGAGATTGCTTGAGGAACTTTCACTTATTAAATGGGATATTGTTGGACTTTCTGAAGTTAGAAGCCTAGGCAAAGAGTAGAAATTACTAAATGATGGACACTTACTGTATTGGAGAGGTAAACCCTTGGATAGCAAATGGGAATTAGGAGTAGGTTTCTTAGTTCACAAATGCCTCGAAAAGAATATTAGGGAATTCTACAGTGTGTGCAAAAGAGTAGGTTCTGTAATACTGAAACTAGGCGACAGATATAACCTAAAAATTATCCAAGTGCATGCTCCTACCTACAGTCATAGTGATGAGGAGATAGAGAGCTTCTATGAAGACAGAGCTACCGATAGAGTAAAAAAAAACAAAAAAACAAAAACATTTTACCGTGATAATGGGGGATTTTAATGCCAAGATAGGAATAAGGGAAGATGGAGAAACCAGATGGGGAATCTTGGTTGGGAAACAAGGAATAGGCACCAGAATGAAAGAGGGCAAGCACTAATAGAATTCACTGAAGCTCAATCCCTTTAAATTGTGAATGCATTCTTTGAAAAGAGACCCGGGAGGAAATGGACATAAAATCGCCATCCGGCACTAAAGAGGAAATTGACTTCATCACCACCAACAAGCGTGACATTGTACAAGACATAAGCGTTATCAATAAAGTAAATGTCGGTAGTGACCATAGACTGGTCAGAAGTCGACTTAAATTACAGCTAAGAAGAGAATGAAATAAGCTCATACAGAAGCCTCTCATGAAAATAACATTAATCAGAGACAAAATAGAATCAGCAGAGATGACTATGACTCGAAATAGGGAAAAAACAAGTGTATGCAGTAAATAAACCCAATGAGAGGTGACAAACAATAAAAATGAAATTATCAAAGTAATAGAAGACTTCTTATGCGACTTATACCACTCAAACAATCAACCACATACGGAGACAAACACAACAACGAGACATTCGAACATTATCATAGAGGAAGTAAAAAAGGCACTGAAAGGCATGAAAAGAGGAAAAACACCAAAAGATTGCATTAGAGTAGATCTTATTTTAGATGCAAGAGAGATTGTGGCAGTAAAACTGGACAATCTTTTTAACAAATGTCTAAACGTTGGTAAAACTCTGAAATAATTTTAATACACAAAATGGGGACACGAAAGACTTAAAGAATTACCGACCTATAAGCCTCCTTTCAGTAATCCATAAACAGTTCACAAAAATCATCACAGCCCCCATCACCGGTACATTATATTCTAAACAACCCAGGGAACAGACAGGCTTCCACAGCAGCTTCTCAACTACTGACCATATCCACACACTTACTAAAATGAGTGAGAAAAACGAATATAGGAGGCCCATGTGTATGGCATTCGTAGATTACGAAATTATATGCGATTCAGTACAGATAGTAGCAGTACTAGATGCAATTCGTAAACAAGGAGTAGATGAAATATATAGGAAATTATTAGATATCTATAGAGATGGTACAGCGACCATCAAAATGCACGCAGAAACCGATATAATACCAATAAAGAAGGGTGTTAGGCAGGTCGACACCATCTCACCGAAGCTGTCTACAGCTTGCTTAGAGGAAGTATTCAAGAAGTTAGATTGGAATGAGAAAGGGATTAAAGAAAGGGGATGAACACTTCAGCAATCTAAGGTTTGCAGATGACATTGTTCTTTTCGGCGAGTCAGCAAATGAAATACAACAATTACTAAGCGATTTGAATAAGGAAAGTCTGAAGATTGGTCTTAAAATGAACATGAAAAAGACCAAAGTCATCTTTAACAGTCGAACCCCAGTTAAGCAAATACAAATACAGGACGAAGTACTAGAATCGGTAATCGAGTATGCATGCCTAGGGCAACTCATCCAGATGAATAGATCCTGTGAAGCCGAGATAAAACTGCGAATCAGGCTAGGTTGGAGTGCCTTTGGTACACATAGTAATATATTACGAGTTTGTCTGCCACTATGTTCTAAAGAGAAAGGTATTTGACCAGTGTGTCCTCCCCGTCATAACCTATGGGCCAAAAACATGGACTACGACCAAAGTATTAGTAAGTGCTCAAAGAGGAATGGAAAGGCTTATGTTAGGAGTTAGCTTAAGAGGCAGGAAAAGAGCTACATGGATCAGGCAACAAACGAAAGTAGAGGATATACTTAAGAGCATTAAGAAGAAAAACTGGCAGTGGGTAGGACATATATATTGGAGACAGGACTACAGGTGGGCAAAGAAAACAGAATGTCAATACACAACACAAACAGACCAAGGGCAAAACCAATGATAAGATGACGGGATGAAATTGCAAATTTCGCAGGAGTAAACTGGAATCAGAGAACACAAGACCGGAATGACTAGTAA
>NW_028234404.1:21367996-21370496 GCF_977035675.1 Penaeus japonicus | reverse complement strand
AATGCCTTTTTAATAATTGATGTTTTCCTTTCTCTCGTTATGGCTTGCTTAACGAGGTATCTTCCTTCCTGCCAAATATTTGAGCGTGTCACGACATAATTGCTATCGAGTTTCAAACAAGCATTGTTAAACAGATGCATGAGGTAACTGAGCACAGCGCAGGACGAAATATCAGAATAGAATCCAGATGCTTCAAGAATTTCTGGAGTGTATAAGGACGTCCCTTTTTCCCTTTAACGAGATCGGACGGAAAGGAACTTATCTAATCTGCAAACGAAATGAAACCCTAATGGGACTAAATTTCAAAGTCGATTTATGATTTTTTTTTCTTTTTTTTATCAGACATCAAAACGAATATCATCATGTTTTTTCCACGATAATATACATAGGTCTTTATTTGAGTAATCTGTGGAAAAAATAGTCATACAATAGATATAGATTTACAAATATATATATCGGCTTGGATGTGATATGAACCGTATGTCAGTAATAATCAAACTAAGGATAATAATATCAACAGTAACAAAAACAATTATAGTAATATTGATGACAATAATAATAATAACAATGGCAATAAAAACATTGGTAATAATCATCATAAAGATGAAACTAATAACAATCATACTAATAAAATGATAATGATAATAACAACGAGGAGAAGTATGATCATAACAGTGGAGATGAAAATAGTAACAATGATAACAATAATGAAAAGGACAGTAAAAGCAATAGTAGTAGTAATAATGAAAATAATAATAATGATAGTTATGGTGGTGATGATGTTATCAATGATAACAGTAATGATACTACTACTTATATTAATAGTTATGGTTATAATCAGAATAATTATAATTGCAATGATGAAAATGATAATAATAATAGTAATAATATTAACAGTAATGATAATATAGATAAAGATAGTTATAATAATAATAACAATAACAATAAGGATAGTGATAATAACAATAATAGAAAAGAACGTGATTCTTTCCCAGCGCACCCAATATGATTCTGAATAATCTAGGTCCCCGTCCAGCGGCAGTCTGAAATTCTCTCCAGAGGACTCCGGGATGCCATGAGCGTTCGCCGAAATCGGTGAGAGGGAGAAGGGAGGAAGTACTTTGCTACTAGAAGCGGCAGTCACTTCGTTTTAGAATTTTGGAAGCGTACAGTGTAAGTGCTCTTCTCGGTTGCATGATTTATCTATGTTTCATTTCGTACGTTTTTTAGTAACTTGTTTACAGTGAATTAAATGAAATGAGAAGAAAAATAAACAACTTTGTGAAGGAGCAATAATACGAGGGAAGGTATGGATTATAGGAAATTTGATAATGGAACTGCCAAGAGAGAGAGAGAGAGAGAGAGAGAGAGAGAGAGAGAGAGAGAGAGAGAGAGAGAGAGAGAGAGAGAGAGAGAGAGAGAGAGAGAGAGAGGAATGAAAGGAGGCGGGGTATTCTTTATTCGTCAAACAGTGTCATCACGGCAGCTTTTGGTCCTGAATACTTACTTCACTGACAATGACATAAAATATATTCCACAGCTAAGTGAATGAGTGAGCGAGAAAATTCCTAAGAGTACAGACTAAAATGAAATATTACTTGCAGTGTTGAAACTAGCTGTGACAGCTTTCACAAAGATGAACTGCTCTACTTGAAGGGTATTCGTCACTTCATGATATAATACGTTTGACAGACTTATTTTCATCTCAGAATACGTCAAGGTCGAAATGGGATCGGGGAAAAAATCTTATGAATATAAGTACACACATTATCACTGTAGAGAAAGATAGGTCACAAAGATATTCGCTATTTATTGTAATCAAGGAACTCCATAAATTTCCTTTCTTGATACTGATGGTAATTCGTTGGTTTTATTTCTGACAGTGAAAACATTTCTGGTGTTTGCCCGTCATGGATATCTGAAACATCTGTGCTATAATGTTTGTCATTTGGTTATAGTTGTTCATAAAACACGGTATCACAGAAATAGAAATCCAAATGTGTGTACGCACACATACACACACACATAAATATATATATATATATATATATATATATATATATATATATATATATATACATATACATATATATGAATGCATGTATAAATATATATGTGTATATATATTATGTGTATATAAACACACACACACACACACACACACACACACACACACACACACACACACACACACACACACACACAATATATATATATATATATATATATATATATATATATATATATATATATATATATTGTATGTATATATATATATATATATATATATATATATATATATATATATATATATATATATTTTATATATAGATAAATATATAGATATTTACATTAATACACACACACACACACACACACACACACACACACACACACACACACACATACATATATATATATATATATTTATATCATCGTCAGCCTGTATTATTTTCCTGCAGGACGAAGACCTTTCTAAATCTTTTCCAGTCATTCCTGT
>NW_028234404.1:21360496-21362996 GCF_977035675.1 Penaeus japonicus | reverse complement strand
TATATGTGTATATATGTATGTATATGTATATATACTTAAATAAATTATAATGCCTGGGCACATTATAATTCACGTACATGTGTGTGCACGCGTGGACGCTGATGTGTATGGGTACTGCATGCATGCATACGGGCGTAGACAAACGCTTGGAGTATGTGCACAATTGCTTATTTGTATATATAGGCGTCTACGCTGTACATTCTGCATATCTATATATAGTAACGAATATAAGTGCGGGCACGGGAGCGCGCATAAACATGCAAACATGCATTGTTGCATAGGCCTTGCACCTATATATAAACAAATGCCCATTCTCACATGAGTAGACCGGAAGGTCGTGAGATAGATCGGTGGATACAAAGATCTCCTAATAACATGCGAGACTAACTCAAACGTGTTATTGGAGATTAATGGTACCTCCGGACTAAAACTACTCCCCCCACCGTGCACAAGGCCGACAGGTGGGGGTAACAGGCCACACACCTCTTAAATATGATTTCCCAGTCAAGACAATGGCCCTCATTCCCCGGAAGCGAAGGAGCCCCTGGTCACGGCGGCGATCAGGATCGCTCCGGAGCAGAGGGCGCTAAAAATCTCCGGTTAGACCCAGGCCGCCTAAAGATGATGAACTTATGCACATACAATGTAAGGACCCTGAGAACAGAATCTGATCTTCTAACACTGCTTGAGGAACTTTCATTTATTAAATGGGATATTGTAGGACTTTCTGAAGTTAGGAGACTAGGCGAAGAGCAGAAATTACTAAATGATGGGCACTTATTATACTGGCGAGGTAAACCCTTGCATAGCAAACAAGAATCAGGAGTAGGTTTCTTAGTTCACAAGCGACTTGAAAATAATGTTAGGGAATTCTACAGTGTGAGCGAAAGAGTGGTTTCTGTAATACTGAAACTAAACAGATATAGCCTAAAAATTATCCAAGTGTACACTCCTACCAGCAGTCATAGTAATGAGGAGATAGAGAGATTCTATGAAGATGTGCAAGCAGCTACCGATAGAGCAAAAACCCATTTTACCGTGATTATGGGGGATTTTAATGCCAAGATAGGAATAAGGGAAGATGGAGAAATATCGGTTGGGAAACATGGAATAGGCACCAGAAATGAGAGAGGGCAAAGGTTGATAGAATTCGCCGAAGCTCGATCCCTTAAAATTATGAATACATTCTTCGAAAAGAGACTCGGGAGAAAATGGACATGGAAATCACCATCCGGCATTAAAAACGAAATTGACTTCATAATCACCAATAGGCGTGACATCGTACAAGACGTAACCGTTATCAATAAAGTAAATGTCGGTAGCGACCATAGACTGGTCAGGAGTAGAGTTAAGTTACAGCTAAGAAGGGAACGAAACAAGTTCATACAGAAGCCTCTCGTTAATCTAACCAACATCAAGAATAGGGCGACGGAATTCAGTATCAACATCCGAAACAAATACTCAGCTCTCGAAGAAGATCTTGACATAGACCAAATGAATGACCAATTCAGTGAGATATTAACGGAAGCTGCACTTGAAATAGGGGGTAGAGACGAAAAAGAAAGGTTCAGTAAGCTTTCAGTAGAGATGAAAGAGCTAATGAAACAGCGTAGGGAAATGAAAATAACATCAATCAGAGACAAGATAGAATCAAAAGAGCTGATTAAGATGATAAACAAGAAGAAGAAAGAGGATGTACGCAAATTTAACATACGAAAAATAAACGAAGCTCTACTTGCCGGTACCAGCCTTAAGGCAACAAAGAGGAGGCTCGGAATAGGGAAAAAACAAATGTATGCAGTAAAGAAACCCAAGGCGACATACAATAAAAATGAAATTATCAAAGTAATAGAAGACTTTTATCGCAACCTATACCACTCAAACGACCAACCACATACGGAGACAAACACAACAATTGGAGATGTTCCAAACATCACGGTAGATGAAGTAAATAGGGCACTAAAAAGCATGAAAAGAGGAAAAATACCAGGAGAAGACGGCATTAGTGTAGATCTTATTCAAGACGCAGGAGAGATTGCGGCAGTAAAGCTGGCCAGTCTTTATAACAGATGTCTAGACGTCGGTAAAATTCCGAAGGCCTGGAAAAACGCAATAATAATTCTAATACACAAAATGGGAGACACAAAAGACTTAAAAAATTACCGACCTATAAGCCTCCTCTCAGTAATCTATAAACTGTTCACAAAAATCATCACAGCCCGTACTACCGATACATTAGATTCAAAACAACCCAGGGAACAGGCAGGGTTCCGCAGTGGATTCTCAACTACAGACCATATCCACACACTAGCTCAAATAAGGGAGAAAACAAACGAATATGGGAAGCCCCTGTGTATGGCATTCGTAGATTATGAAAAGGCATTCGACTCGGTACAGATATCTGCAGTACTGGATGCAATTTGTAAACAAGGAGTAGAGGAATTATACTGCAGATTATTAGAGGATGTATATAGAGATGGTACAGCGACCGTCAAAATCC
>NW_028234404.1:21337996-21345496 GCF_977035675.1 Penaeus japonicus | reverse complement strand
GATTCTGATCTAAGAGTCCTTACATTATATGTGCACAGATTCATCAGTGATAAGCGGCCTGGGTCTAACTGGATATTTTCAGCATCATCTGCTCCAGAGCGATCCTGATCGCCGCCGTGACCAGGGGATCTTTCGCTTCCGGGGAATGAGGGCCATTGTCTTGACTGGGAAATCATAGTTAAGAGGGGTGGAGCCATATGCCCCCTCCTACCGGGCTTAATTGTTTATGGTGGTGGGGAGTAATTTTAGTCAGGAAACTAGTCTCGCATGTTATTAGGAGATCTTAGTATCCCCCGATCTAGCTCAGTACCTCTTTGTCTACTCTAGTGAGAATGGACATTAGTTTATATACACATGCAGGGCCTACGCAAATATACATGCTTGCATGTTTATGCGCGCTCCCATGCCCGCACTTATGTACGTTTCTATAAATAGATTGTGCCCATGCATGCACAGTGTAGATGCATATAAATATACAAATATGCAATTACACACACACTCCAAGCCCGTATGCAGATACACTTGAGCACATGGCTTGTGCCACTGACAGCATGTATGTACAAAGTACTCATACATAACGGCGTCTACACTTGCACACACATGCACGTGAATTATAATGTGCCCATGCATTATAACTTGCTTAAATATATCAGTAGGGAATAGTATATATATCTGGAAACATTTCAGAGAGGTATTTACTAGTTGGCACCTGTTCCATACGAGCGTCCCTGTGTGACTTTGGCCGTTAGGGTTGCCATCGCTTGGGATTGGGTTTCCATTATGAATATTTTTCCTGACTGATACTCAGTGTGGTTGAATGATTAGATTTACGAACACAGCAAACATGATATATGTGATTCTATAGTATAACGTACTCACGAACTAGGGATGAATTTTATTCAGGCCAGATGTTGATGTTGTAGTTGGTCACCTTTGACCCATGGGACTGGTATTAGTGTGGCATCTATGGGGAACGTGTAAGCGATGTTTGACTCATTTTCCGTTGGTTTGCTTGGATGGTATGATTTTATATTAGAAAGATATTCAGACAACCTTATATGCTCTCATACTATATGGTATACTTGCAAACCACTGTAATAGATGGTATAATTTAATGTTTTCCTTCATTTATATTGTGGCACTATTTCGTTCGTATATGCACTCTAGACATTCACATATATTTTCACCTTATGTTGTGCGACCACTGATCACTGGATATACATCATTTTACACTTAATATCGTTGAGACTTAACATCGACACCTCTCCTACTCGTTGCCATATATATATATATATATATATATATATATATATATATATATATATATATATATATATATATATTTATATATATATATACATATACATATATATGTATATATATATATATATATATATATATACATATATATTTACATGTATATCTATCTATCTATCTATATGTGTGTGTGTATGTGTTTTGTGTGTGTCGGTGTTTGTTTGTGTTTGTGTGTGTCGGTATGTGTGTGTTTGTGTGTGTCGGTGTGTGTGTGTTTGTGTGTGTCGGTGTGTCGGTGTGTGTGTACTTGTATTCATCAGTTGATTCACCGATCACATTTCTAGCTTTACATTTTTTAAAGTCTAAGGTGAAAATAAGTCTGTCAAATGTATTATGTCATGAAGTGACGAATATCCTTCAAGTAGAGCAGTTCATCTTTATGAAGGCTGTCACAGCTAATTTCAACACTGCAAGTAATATTTCATTTTAGTCCGTACACTTGGGAAGGACGGAACTCGCCCGGCTGAGGAAAATGATTTATGTTATAGCCAGTTAAGTAAATATTCAGGCAAATGACAACACTGCGGAATATCTTTAGAAGCTATCCCCCCTCCTCTCATTTCTCTCTCTCTCATTTTCCCTCCCCCCCCCCTCTCTCTCTCTCTTTAGGCAGTTCCAATATCAAGTTTCCTATAATCCATTCCTTCCCTGTATCATTTCCTTTCATTCACTGCAAACAAGCTACTAAAAAACGTACGAAATGAAACAGATAAATCATGCAACCGAGAAGAGCACTTACACTGTACGCTTCCAAACTTCTAAAACGAAGTGACTGCCGCTTCTAGTAGCAAAGTACTTCCTCCCTTCTCCCTCTCACCGATTTCGGCGAACGCGCATGGCATCCCGGAGTCCTCTGGAGAGAATTTCAGACTGCCGCTGGACGGGGACCTAGATTATTCAGAATCATATTGGCTGCGCTGGGAAAGAATCACGTTCTTTTTTTCTTTTCTTTTTCGTCCTTCATTTTCACTATCTATCTAATTATCAATATTTCTCCTACTTATTAAGTTTATCATCATCAGTTCCATCTCTTACTCTGTCTTATCCAGATCATCATCACTGTCATCTTCATCATAATGATTCCTCTCATCCTTATCATCATAATAATCTGACCTCCAGTTAACCTCACAAATAGAGATAGCATTATCACCACCATCATCATTATTCTTCCTGGAAAAAAAAAAATCTCAGCCACTAACAAAAATGCCATGAATGACGTAGTCACTCATTGCTTCATTCCTACTATCACTATTATCGTTATTATCTTTCTACCCTTTTTTTTCTTCTCTCTCCCCTCCCTCATTAATATCACCATTATCATCAACATTGTAAAAACGCAAGAAAAAAGAAAAGAGGAATTATCCATCCATTAACGTGAAGGACAGCCCCTTTTCTAGAATGATCAAACGTTTCCCGCTCGACCATTCAGCTTAGACATCGTATTCACATTTGGTCTGATTACTCGTGTTACGACAACTTTGATAATAATGATAACAATAATGATAATGATGAGGATATTCTAAGGTTATGATAATCATAATCCTTATTATGGTAATGATAGTGATTATAATAATCATCATAATCATAACAATAGTAATGATTATAATAGTAATGATGATAATGATGATAAAGACGATGATAATAATAAGGATATTGATAAAGATTATGATAACAATGATAATGATAATTATGGTAATACTAATAATGCTGATGTTGATAATGATATTGAAATGATGACATTGATAATAACAATAGAAGCAATGATAACGATGATGGTAATGATAATGATACTGCTATTACTACTACTACTTATTGTATTAATAATAAGGATGATAATAATAATGATATTAATAATAATAAAAATACTAATGATAATGATGATGATAAAGACGATCATAATAATCATAATAATCAATAATAACGATGGAAATAATAATGATTATTAGGATATAACACTATTACTGCAACTACTGTTGATATTAATGATATTGATACAGATAATCAAGATATTAATAGCAATAATAATGATTGCAATTATAATAATAACAAAATCAATATCAATACCTACAATTTTGGTTCTTTTATTTTGATTCTTCTAGTTCAATGACTGATAGAGTAATGAATGAAAATGAATAAAAACGATCTAGTGAGCTAGCATTTCCCAATTTGGAGTACAGTTACTTGGGAGTTGCTTTCTTGATTCCAGGGTGTAAATTTCTTAGGGTAAGAAAATGTACCGGGTACGTAAAACTCCTTGACGAGGATATGCGCAAAAGGCTCGACTACATAAATGGTGTACACATATACGCTCCTGCTCATGATAGGACACACTTTCACTACACTTTATAACAAAAAAGATGAATAGATCACCGTCTGAATAAGAATAAATAATTCTGTCATGCCGACTTACATATCAATTTAATTAACATTGCTACAATGTTAACATATGCATTCTAGCGTATATCATACCTTCGACAGTGTACAATACTTTTACTTATACTTTTAAGCTATCACAGTTTATATACAGCTTATCAAAATGAAATCCTTTCCATCTCGAAGCTAGCTGGAAAGCCAGTTTCATTCTCGCTAATTCCTGATGAAAGCGTGTTGTCCATCAAAGCCTTGTGGAAGCTTAGAACTACCGTAGCGTGTTAGCTTGAAGCTTCCCTGCTGCATGACTGTGAAGGAGGACTGAAGTAGACCTTTATATCATTGATGTTTTAGTTCATTTGCTACCAAGAAGTGATTTTTTAAGATATATCGTCATGATATATCAAAGGGAAACTGACAGTTATATCATAAATACTGTTTACATTATATTACAGTAATTCTTATCGTTCACATAATGCTTCGCTCTGATCTGGTCATAATATATTATATACGATATACAAGCACATTAGATCTAATACCTAAAGTCATCGTTAACACTTCATATATACCGATAACATTGCCGGGAGAGAGGAGAGAAGAGAGAGAGAGAGAGAGAGAGAGAGAATGAATATGAACGAATGAATAAACAAAAATGAAGAAGATAGATTCTAGAGACAAAAACCACAAATGGTAAAGAGTCGACTTTTCTGTGAAATTTTCCACATACATTATTTTCACACATCAACGACCAAAAGCCCGCCGAGAGTCTCTACCTGCTTGACTTATCCTCCTACAGGTCGACCAGTGATGGCACAACATCCTTTGTGCCGAGAATAAAAGAGAACCGGGAGTGAGAGGGGAACTTGGGGAGCTGGTATACATACATACATACATATATATATATATATATATATATATATTATATATATATATATATATATATATATATATAT
The DNA here is from genome assembly GCF_977035675.1 of Penaeus japonicus. Taxonomy (NCBI): domain Eukaryota; kingdom Metazoa; phylum Arthropoda; class Malacostraca; order Decapoda; family Penaeidae; genus Penaeus; species Penaeus japonicus. Next base: position 21,340,856 of record NW_028234404.1, on the reverse strand, counting down.
ATATGTATGTATATATATATATTAAATATATATATAAATATATATATATATATATATATGTATTTATATATATATATATATATATATATATATATATATATATATATATATATATATATATATATATATAAATATACATATATGTATATACATTCATATATACATATATATGTATATATGTATATAAATACGCACACATATATATATATGTATGTATGTATATTTATAAATGCATATATATACATTTATATATACATATATGTGTATATATACATTTATATATATGTATATGTATATAAAAATATATATATATATATATATATATATATATATATATATATATATATATTATATATATATTCATGTGTGTGTGTATTTGTATGTATGCGTGTATGTGTGTGTGTGTGTTGGGGGGGGGGGGGGGGAAGGTGTAAAATGTACAAAAGAATTTTGACTCTGACCTACTAAATACCAATTTCGGATCTACATCACAAACAACGAATAACATATTCTATTTTTTGTAAAATTAGGTCTGAAATGCCATAATTCTCTCAGACGACGATAATTTCATCCATTCATAATTTCTATTACTGACCACTACGGCAGGACAAATGCCTCTCTAAATCTTTTCCAGTCATTCTGGTCTTGTGTCCTCTGATTCAAGTTTACTCTAACGAAATTCGCTATTTCATCCCGCTATCTTGTCATTGGTCTTGCCCTTGGTCTCTTTGTGTCGTGTATTTCCCATTCCGTTGTTTTCTTTGTCCACCTGTTGTCATGTGTCCGATATGTATGTCCAGCCCACTGCCACTTTTTCTTCATAATGCTCTTCAGTATATCCTCTATTTTTGCTTGTTGCCTGATCCATGTGGCTCTTTTTCTGTCTCTTAAGACTGTTGAACATGACATGTCTTTTTCATGTTCATTTTAAGGCCAATCTTTAGACTTTCCCTATTCAAATCACTTAGTAATTGTTGTAATTCATCTGCTGACTCACCAAAAAGAACAATGTCATCTGCAAATCTTAAATTGCTTAAGTGCTAATTCCCTATTTTAATCCCTGTCTCCTTTCAATCTAACTTCTTGATTACTTCCTCCAAACAAGCTGTAAACAGCTTCAGTGAGATGGTGATGCCCTGCCTAACACCCTTTTATATTGGTATTTTATTGGTTTCTGCATGGATCTTGATGGTCGCTGTACCGTCTCAATGTATATCCTCTAATGATATGCAATATATCTCCTCTATTCCTTGTTTATGAATTACATCTAGTACTGCAGCTATCTGTACCGAATCGAATGCCTTTTTCATAATCTAGGAATGTCATACACAGGTTGGTTTGTGGATATGGTCTGTATTGGAGAATCTGCTGCAGAACCCTGCCTATTCCCTGGATTGTTTTGAATTTAATGTATCGATGATGCAGGCTGTGATGATTTTTGTTAACAGTTTATAGATTACTATAAGGAGGCTTATAGGTCGGTAATTCGTTGTCTTTTGTGTCCCCTTTGTAGTGTATTAAAATTAATATTTTTCCAGGATTTCGTGGTTTTATTGACGCTTAGACATTTGTTAAAAAAGATTGGCCAGAGTTACTGCCGCAATCTCTCCTGCATCTTGAATAAGATCTACACTAATGCCATCTTATCCTGGTGTTTTTCTTCTTTTCATGCCTTTTAGTGCCCTTTTTACTTCCTCTACCATAATGTTTGAAATGTCTCCAAATGTTGTGTTTGTCTCCATATGTGTTTGATCATATAAGTGGTATAGGTCACAATAGAAGTCTTCTATTACTGTAAAAATTTCATTTTTATTGTATGTCACCTCTCCAATGGGTTGATTTACTGCATATATTTGATTTTTCCCTATTCCAAGCCTCCTCTTATTTGCATTAAGGCTGGTGGCGGAAAGCAGAGCTTCATTTATTCATATTAAATTTGCACACATCTTTCTTATTCTTGTTTATCGTCTTAGTCAGCTCTGCTGATTCTATCATGTCTCTGATTGATGTTATTTTCATGTCCCTACGCTGTTTCATAAGCTTTTTAGTCTCTAACGAGAGCCTATTGAACTTTTCTTGTACGTCTTTTCCCCCTATTTCAAGTACAGCTTCCTTTAATATCTCACTAAATCGGTCGTTCATTTGGTCTATGTCAAGATTATCTTCGAGAGCTGAGTATCTGTTTCGGATGTTAATACTGAATTCCATCGCCCTATTCTTAATGTTAATTCTGTATGAACTTATTTAGTTCCCTTCTTAGCTGTAATTTTACTCTACTTCTGACCAGTCTATGATCGCTACTGACATTTACTTTATTGATAAAGGTTACGACTTGTACAATGTTGCGCCTAATGGTGATTATGAAGTCAATCTCGTTTTTAATGCCAGATGGTGATTTTCATGTCCCAGGTCTCTTTTCGTAGAATGTATTCATAATTTTTAGAGATCGAACTTCAGCGACTTCTATTAGGCTTTTCCCTCTCTCATTTCTGGTGCCTATTCCATGTTTCCTTACCGAGGTTTACCCATCTTCCCTTATTCCTATCTTGGCATTTAAATCCCCCATAATTATGGTAAAATGGGATTTTGCTCTATCGGTAGCTCTGTCTTCATAGATGCTCTCTATCTCCTCATCACTATGACTGCCGGTAGGAGCTTATACTTGGATAATTTTTAGGTAATATCTGTTTAGTTTCAGTATTACAGCAACTACTCTTTCGCTCACACTGTAGAATTCCCTAATATTCTTTTGGAGGCGCATGTGAACTAAGAAACCTACTCTTAATTCTTGTTTGCTATCCAGGGGTTTACCTCTCTAATATGATAAGTGTCCATCATTTAGTAATTTCTGCTCTTCACC